>NC_142937.1:20239862-20279862 GCF_046866305.1 Octopus bimaculoides
GATTGTATACATATTAACAAATACACAGAAATACACACACACGTATATATATACATACATATATATATATATATATATATATATATATATATATATATATATATATATATATATATATATATATATATATATATATATATATATATATATATATATAGTGACACACAAACATACATGGTGTTGGTTCTATTTTTGTATTTATGAGATGTGATGATATTAATATCATTATTACTACCGTTCTGTGACTATGAACGAAAGCTAATTTATTGTAAGTGTTATTGTTATTATTAATATTGTTGTTGCTGTTGTTCTTGATGTTGCCATTGTTAATTGTCGAGATAAAACTGTCCCAAAACAGCAATGTTTATTGAGCAAGTTCTGTCTGTATTCTTGACAAAAATATAACAAAAAACAATAATTGTAATAAATTTATGTTAGGGCTAATCTTGGTAATGTATTAAATATATTATTTCTCTAAATGTTTAAATATATTCTATAGTGATTTATTTATTTTACGAGATTTGCGATGTTTCCAAAGACTCTTAAACTGTTTATGGCTACCATTACGTCGAAAAATACGAAAAAGTATACCAATGTAATTGGTAATGCTATATGTACAAAAAATCTTAGTATGCATTATTTATGCCACAGATATTGCAATAATAGAATAGTTATCTACGTTAAATAGTCAGTGCTATGAATTATATTATCCAGTATATTATATATGCACGGATGGTAGAGTGCCATAAGTAAGCTCATGGTGTGCAAAGTCTTAGGCAAAAGTTCCATTCGCTGTTAGATCATTTTGATACTTTTACTTATTGTAGCCAAGATTTATTATCATATATAAGCATTGTACCATTGTGACAATATTCATGAAATTTCTGTCTCAATTTAGTATAAACTGTCATATATTTGAGTGGAAGTGTAGTGTCGTTTAGATAGATCTGTGCTCCGCAACATTTTTTTCACTTGTGGTACACTGGTATTCTTTACAAAATTCAGCGGCACTCCTGGAGGTATAGGGAAAAAATATATCGAGGTTAAACTGCGGTACACTTAGAACCGTCTCGTGAAACACCAGTGGGCCGCAGCATACCGGTTGCGGGGAACTGGTTTAGACGAAACTTTGACTGGGAGAAATCTTATAATTTTACAGTTGAGATAGTCATAAAGACGCAAATATATTTACTAAAATATGAGTCGACTTAGAAGAAACAAACTTCGATAAAATAGACTTAAGTTATGTATTTTTTATCGTTATTATGATATTTATATATATTTTACTGTTAGTATGATATACTTCATATTTGTCTTTCGAATATTTTTACTCTTAAAAATCTTTTTATCATTCCTTTTAATATCACTGAAGATATTATTTTCCAAAGATCTTTTGTGGCACTATTGAGTTTTCTATTAGGAACTAGAAATGTATCTGCCACTGCATTCACGGTATGCGGCGTCCAATTTTCGTATGATATTTCATTTTATAAATCATTAAGCTATGAAATTTAGGATCTATCTCAATAGGATGAATTTCAAAACACTCTCCGATATCTCTTATGAGTCACACAAAATTAAATATTTCTTGACTGGTTAAGAACCATACATATGTGTGTGTATATGTGTATATGTGTATGTGTGCATGTGTTTGCGTGTGTGTGTATGTGTGTGTGTGTATTACTATTATATAGCAAATTCTAATATCCATTTCATTCGCTGCTCATTCAAACCACCATTGTTCGAATTGTGTAATTGTTTCTAAAACTTTCTATATATTTTCTATTGTATTTTGTTTAGGTAAATGTTAAGGCGGTATACATCATAACATATCTGTATTATATATGTAAGAGATGCGGTAATTTAATTTGATATTCAGTGACACACGACTGAAGCACATTATGCAATGTATTGGGGGCATTGCTTATATCATACTAGAATTGAATATTAAGGAAAAGGAAAAAAACGGGCCTCTGGAAATGTCTTGGGAAACTTGTATAACTGAAAAGAAATCCTATCATGACTGATATTATGTCTAGAGCTTAAGACTGTCTATTAATTGCCGTTTGTTGTTGGCAATATTTTTCCTCATTCAGCAAATGTGCATGGAACAATAGAACTTGTAAATTTCGAAAATTGATTTTTTATGAAATATATTGTGATCATTTAATATAAAAAGGTGATGGGTTAAGCTAGAAAGAGAGAAATATAAAGAGTGTTGGAATATTCCTGGTAGATATATAAGCATATTTATTCATTCGGTGGACGGTATGATTTTCTAGTGGTTCAGAAATTACTTGACGAAATAGCGATATTTACTGAAGTTTGCAGCAATGACATTTAGATAATTTGCCATTCCAAGTTGTTGAGCATTACACATTTCTAAGCTATGCAAATTTGAAATAGTGTCTTCACTTTCAATATGGTTGACGTCTCTGGAGAATCTTCCACTTTGTATTTAAATAAGAAACATGTTCAATCTAACGCCAGATATGAGAGAATACTTCTGATGTGATTGAGATATTGCAGATTAGACGTAACCACCATCTTTCCGATATATTTTACACTCGTTGATCAGGATCGGATTAGCACAGAGTATTTTTGCTTCATTTATATTTGCTTCAATGTTCATTACAAGATATCTTGAGGGGACAAGCGTTTGTAACTCTACATCTACTGTTTGTTTCATGTAATAAATTTGCTTTTCGCGTTGATATAACAATTCTAACTTCTCTTAAGGAGATTCGGCTGAAGAAATTTATGTATTTGTTATTGATTATGAAATGTTTATTCAGCAAAATATGGAAAATTTAGTAACAGCAGAATTAGACTTAAACTATAAAGCTGAAGGTGATGTGATCCACAATATATTGCACTGCCACGTATGCTTATTCTTAATACTTTTAAGCGTATTCGAACTTAAATATAGTGATCGTTGTTGTTTTTCCTCTATGGCGAATACCTCCTGCTTTTAGACGACATATGCCCATAACACATGTTATTCACCGGCGTCAGGGAACTTCAGAAATCTGCAGTGATTTGATCTTGTCTATCTCCTCAGTTGAAGCCACGCCGCCGGACTCATAAATCTAACAAAAGCATCAGACTTTATTCTGCATGCACTTCATGGGAGATTACATTTCGTTTCACTAACTACTGGATTGCAGAGCGCTATGCTTATATTTGGCTTTAACTTTGACGCCAATGACTTCTTACGTTTTATTTAGCATACGATGGGGTATATATTACCATATGGTATTTTGTCTTGCGTTTACTATAACATTATCAGTTTGATAAATTTATGTAGTTGCTAATAGTTTTTGAGACCGATATTTCTAAAGGTGATAATAATGTGTCTCCCAAGTCTATCTCATGTTCCCCATTTATAGCACGTTAGGATAAAGTCAATATATAATTTCTCTACAAACCCAAACATAGTATTTTCGATTTCATACTAAATGTGTCTTATAAATTCATGGGGATTTGACATTTCACATTACGTAGAATATTCATCGAAACGCAGAGTTGCCCACGTTTCACAGATTGTGATTGAAATATCTTCTGATAAATGCTGTCAACTATTACACGACCTAGCACGACTTCATATAAAATTAAATGGTTTTATATCTTTGACTGTCTATCTATTCCAGTATGTGGTTCTTTGACTGGGAGAAATCTTATAATTTTACAGTTGAGATAGTCATAAAGACGCAAATATATTTACTAAAATATGAGTCGACTTAGAAGAAACAAACTTCGATAAAATAGACTTAAGTTATGTATTTTTTATCGTTATTATGATATTTATATATATTTTACTGTTAGTATGATATACTTCATATTTGTCTTTCGAATATTTTTACTCTTAAAAATCTTTTTATCATTCCTTTTAATATCACTGAAGATATTATTTTCCAAAGATCTTTTGTGGCACTATTGAGTTTTCTATTAGGAACTAGAAATGTATCTGCCACTGCATTCACGGTATGCGGCGTCCAATTTTCGTTTGGATAATGGTTTTCATTTTTCACCATATTTAAGAATACGTTCCATATTTTTACCACAATATAGTTTTGCACATTTGTACGTCAGTCTTATAGTATTGAGAAATATCATTAATTAGGATTTGGATGTTCGTACTATTTTCCACTTCAAATATTTAATTTAATTTGAATTATTTAATTTTATGATTGCAATTATTTTCATATATTTATCACGTGTAACTGGTCAGATTTAAACTTATATAAGTTAACTTATATGTATACCATTCTGCCTAAATAATGGTTCTACAGATGCAATATCCCTGCATATCTCACATCTATTTTCATTCCTCAACTTCACTCTCTATTTCATATCTTACCTAAATTAACTATTGCTTAATCATTTTCTCATACAGTCTCCGATGAAGGGATTTCAAAAAATATCACAGAAACAGCTGTAAGACCTTCTATGTATAGATGTTCTAAAATCTTCACAGTCTTGGATTTTTATCTCATTCTGAAAAAAAAAATACATATATGTAGACATGCAAACATACATGCATACATATATATATATATGTATTATATATATATATATATATATATATATATATATATATATATATATATATATATGTATGTATGTATGTATGTATGCATGTATGTATGTATGTATGTATGTATGTATTGCTACCTACCATTATCTCTTGCGCACAAAAATTTCAAGAACATAATATATCATATTGCGTGTAAATATTGTTAGAAAGAAGATATTTCTCTCGGAGAAAATAAGTAAAAATCCAAATGAAAGCAACTACTAGTACAGGCAACAAAATAGTCTAATTATGAGATATTACTGCGGGGGTAATTATAGAATATAATATGACCAAAAAGTCGAAGTCTTCGTTTAAAAGAACGAGTGACTGCGTAGTGCTTTAACTAAAAATGCAGCACATAATAAAGATATATTGACATTTAGAATGCGTGAACATCTTAAAGTTTTGGAGGATAATGCTTTACTCTGCTATGTATAACACAAAACAGTTTTTCACATTATTATTTTTTTCTGCATTCGTGAAACACTCTCCATCTATGTTGCAATCAGTTTTATTCTTTCGAATTTTATACAGAAATATTTCTGCCTTCTGGGAGGAGAATTATTCTTGTGATGTCGTTGATTAAATATATTATATTCCTCACCGTACCTACATGTACACTGACCTCTAAGTATATGCCTTTATGCATATTATTTACACATCAGGTAAGCAAATATATTCAGAACTTTGTCGGGTACTCAAGATTTCTTGAGGACATAAGGTTTTCGCTTTAACCAGTATTGACACATCTCTTTTACTTTATGTCTACTACATGTCATTCTCATAAATATTTTCTGACAACATACTATGAATGTACCAACTGTATTCCAATAACGTTGGAACTTCCCAGTATCATGTATTACAAGATATAGTCATCGTTCACTGCAGCAATCTAATATATTTCATAATGCAAAACTTTCAAAGAGCTCTCTTTCTTTTCCAATAAATTAAGTGGCTTATGCCTCTTTCAAATTTAGATATAACAAGGTAAACTTACAGACAAATTATACAATGTAATTTCCAAACATGAAACCATTTAAAAGTTAGCCCACATTTAACTTTTTCGTTTCAAACAAATATTCGTTTCTCCCCAATATGCCAGCAGACTCCGAGACACTTTTCATTTCCTATTAGTAAGATTGTGCCACAAATATTGTTTTACCTAAATCACCATATCCCGATATCTACCCCGGTCATTTAATATATATATATACATATATATATAAAATTTAATAATAAGGGTATATATATATATATATATATATATATATATATATGCATACACAAATATAAATATGTGTGTATGTGTTTGTATGTATATATGTAGGCATATGTATCTTAAACAATATTTTATGGAAAACTATGTCTAAGAGTATTTTATTTCGATAAATACCTAATTTAAACTAGAAATTAAATTACATATATCTGCTGATTGCACACAAAAATCAAAAAAAATCTTAATCCTATCCATGATCAATTATTCCGAGTAATGCCCCGGTCTGTATGTTTAAATTGCTGTGAGCTTTTCTGGCGTAGTTTCCTACACAGTTACAATATGACATAACAGATGATTATGCAAAATTTATAGTTTGTGTAAGATATTCCAAGCTTTTAAAAACACCTGTTATTATTGGCAGTCATTTGAAAACTAACTATACGTTCACTCGTTGTCTCAAATTATCCTGAGAATTTAACTGCTGGCTTCTATATTTTACTGTTGTAACTATGTCTCTCATGCCTACAAATATTTACATATAGAAGATATTGCATCTCACAGCACAAACACTTCAACATACAGTATCCAATTTCAACAATATATACAAGAAACGACAGATGGAAAATTAGTGATTATCTTTAAGCCAATACTTATCAAATTTTATCAAAAACTGATAAACACACACGAGCATATATTCTCGCACGTACGCATGTATAACATGCACACACACACACACACACACACACACACACACGCACGCACGCACACACACGCACTCACGCACACACACACACACATATATATACGACGGGCTTCTTTCAGTTTCCCTCTGCCAATCCACTCACAAATCTTTGGTCGACCTGAGGCTGTAGTAGAACATACAGCCCAAGGGGCGATGCGGTGGGACTAAACCTGCAACCATGTGGTTTGGAAGCTAGCTTCTTCCCACGCAGCCACTCCTTCGCGTCTACACACACACACACACACACACACACACACACACACACACAACACACACACGCACACACATACACATACAAACACACAAGTATAGATATAGATAGATAGATAGACAGACAGACAGATAAACAGACAGACAGATAAACAGACAGACAGACAGACAGATAGATAGATAGATAGATAGATAGATAGATAGATAGATAGATAGATAGATAGATAGATAGATAGATAGATTTCTTGCACTGGCTTATCTCTGGATTCTAGAAGTAGGGTGAAAAGTGTTAGTGAATTTCTGTGCAAGCCTTACAGAACATAAAATTTCAAGTTGTACAATCGCTAGAGATACAGCTTCCAGATGGCCGGTCAAGACGGCGGCGGCACGGCAAGCATCGATGTGTGTTTGTGTGTGAGTGTTCGAGTGTTTCTGAGTCTGACGTCTTTGTCGACCCCCAAATAGCTTGACAACCGACTTTGGTGTGTTTAGGTCCCCGTGATATAGCGCTTCGACAAACGGGACGGATAGAATAAGTAGTGGGCTTACAAAGAATAAGTCTCGACGCCGATTTGTTCGACGAAAGGTTCTCCGGCATCAGCGTAGTTAAATGGCTGAAACAATTAAAAGAATAAAAGAATAAATGAATATATATCTATATATCTATATATATATACATACATACATACATACATACATATATATATATATATATATATATATATATATATATATATATATATATATATATATATATATATATATATATATATATATATATATATATATATATATGTATGTATGTATATATATATATATATATATATATATATATATATATATATATATATATATATATATATATGCATATTTATGCATGCATATATGTATACAATTGTGTATGTGTGTGCGTATAAATGTAAGTAAGTATGTATCAATATATATATATATATATATATATATATATATTCTTCATTCTCACACGAAGTCGGCGAGCCGGCAGAATCGTTAGCATGCTGGACAAAAATGATTTCCGGCATTTCGCATGTCTTTACGTTCTGAGTTCCAATTCTGCCGAGGTTAATTTTGCAATCATCGTTTTCGGGTCAATAAAATAAGTAACAGTTGACCACTGGAGTCGATGTAATCGACTTAACCCCGCCTCCTCCAAGATTCTGGTCTTGTGCCAAAATTTGAAATCTATATTTATTTTTATGTTACAAGGAAACAATTTTACAATAAAGAGTGGGATTTCCCAGTAGTTTTGATAGGCTTCAACCTCTCCCATGGTGGCTTGCTCGCTGATAGTTCGGAGTTACCGTCAATACTAGTAAATACGTCCGAAATACAACGGGACGCTTAACCACAGTGTTTCATCATCATATATATATGCGTGTATGTTTGCTTACACGGTGATTCCACACAACGATGGTCTCTCAGCCCTCCAATACTTCCTTGACCGCCGCCCTGACCCCACACCTAGCACCCCTACCCTACTTCGTCTGGCAGAACTCGACCTCACCCTCAACTGCTTCACGTTCGCCGGAGATACCTACCAACATCAATCTGGGGTCGCGATGGGGACGAGAATGGGGCCCAATTACGCCAACCTCTTTGTTGGTTACATTGAGGCCCAAGTATTCTCCTAATTCTCCGGTCCGACCCCGGAACTATACGGTCGCTACATAGATGACTGTATAGGAGCCACCTCCCTCTCCCGCGAACAGCTCTGCCTTTTCATCTCCTTCCTCTCTAACTTCCACCCCGCTCTTGACTTTACTTCCACCATCTCTGACACCTCTGTCAAATTCCTCGACATCTCTCTTTCCATCAACCCCCCCTCCAACTCTCTCACTACCTCCGCCTTCTTCAAACCCACTGACTCCCACCTCTACCTCAACTTCTCCTCCTCCCATCCATTCCACACCAAACGAGCCATCCCCTACTCCCAGTTCCTCCGCCTCCGACGTTTGTGCAGCCTGGACCAGGATTTCGAGACCCAGTCCCAGTATCTTGCTCGTCTGTTTATGCATCGAGGATACCCCTCCCACCTTGTCCAATCCGCCCTCGCCCGCGCTCGTCGAATCGACCGCACCACCGCCCTCTCTCCTCCCCCACACCAATCCCCTAACCGTACCCCCTTCCCATTCCGTTTCCACCCTGCCACCCTACCCCTTCGTCGGAGGATCCTACGGGCCTTCCGTCGCCTCCAGCTCGATCCCACTACCCACTCCATTTTCCCCAACCCACCCCTATCCGATTTCAAACGCGCCCGCAACCTACGCGATCTACTGGTCCGCAGTACCTGCTCCTCTTCCTCCCCACCCCCACCCGGCTCCTTCCCGTGCTCCAGATCCCGCTGTCACACCTGCCCCTTCATCACCAACACTACCTCTGTCACCGGATCGAACCTACAAACACTTCACATTCCACACAGTTTCACCTGCACCTCCTCCAACCTTATTTACTGCATCAAATGTACCCTATGCAACCAACTCTACGTGGGGCAAACGGGCCGCCGGCTGGCCGACCGTTTCACCGAACACCTAAGGGACGTTCGGCTAGGTTCGGACTCCCCTGTCGGCCGTCACTTCCAACTGCCCAACCACTCTCCCTCTAACATCTCCGTTTTTGGCCTCGCCCTGCACCATGGGTCCACTCCCTCGCGACTCCACTTGGAGCAACGCTACATTTTCAACCTTAATTCTTCTTTCCCCTTCGGACTCAACACAGCCTTCTCTTCCTTATGACTCTCCCCTTTACGTCGCTGCAACACTTTACATAATTTTTTTTTTAATTTTTTATTTTTTTTATTTATTTTATTTTTTTAAATTTTTTTTTAACCCCGTCCCTCGTCCCCCTTACATTATATCCATTATTCTCTTGTTATTACACTTACTTTTTTCTACTTTTTATCTCACCACTACCTACACGCACACATACCCACACACCTTACATATATACCGCCCACATACATGACAAACATACATACGCGCCCTCACACACACATAGCCGAACGCACATATATACACACACACACCCATATATACGCGCACGCCTACATACACAGCCGCATACACATGCACACACATACACACAGTAGTGCACACACAAAATAACACACATACCTGGCACACATACGCACGCACACACATAAACACACACATACATAAAACCACACACACACACACACACATACACGACACACATACACATATACACACATGCACACATACACATATACACACATGCACACACACCTCTCACATACACAATACTCACTCATATACATAACACATACGCACGCACGAAAACATACACAATATACACATACACGCACGCACAAAAAATATACACACACGCGCACACGGAAACACATACAGGCATACATAAACACACACACACCCGTACCTAACACTCACAATCCCACACACACACGCACATCCGCACATATACACACACACGCACACACCCACATACACACACACTTCTCACCAACACTACACACTCACACAGACACGCATACAATCATACACACATGGGCATAAACAACACACGCATATACAATAGCAAACGCACGCACACACACGTACACAGCAACGTACATACACACAACATACACATACACACAAACACACACGCACGCACAGAAAACATACACATACACACACGCGCACATACAAAATACACACACACACGTACACGTACCTAACACCGACAACCCCACACAAACACGAACACACACACACCCAAATAACCACCTGTTGACCTTCTACCTACACTGTCTACAGCGTCCACTAACCAGTCCTGCTACTAATTTCTTCCACTACGCCATACACACACACACACACACACACACACAAACACACTAACAGATAAACCACCAAACCATGCACACACACACACACACATACATACGCACGCACACGTTCTGTTATCACACACACACTCGCAGACTTTCGCACGCGCACCGATATTCATCTCCCTTTTTCACTCTCCTATCTTAGAAAGAACTTTTCCCCCACCACCTCCTCTTCCGGTATTTTCATCATGTAACCTCGTGGGCATCGGTATCATTTTCCTCTTTCTCCGTTCTTCCATTCTCCGAACTTTCCATCTTTCCGACGAAGGGCTACGCCCGAAACGTCATACGCTCTCTCTTTCCTTTCCTGAGCGTCCAATAATACTATCCATATCACGTCCTCACTTTGTTGTTTTTTTGTTTTTTTGTTATTGTTTTTTTTAACTATATATATATATATATATATATATATATATGTGTGTGTGTGTGTGTGTGTGTGTGTGTGTGTGTGTGTGTGTGTGTGTGTGTGTGTGTGTGTGTGCGTGTGTGTGTGTGTGCTTGCGTGAATGTGCAAGCTTGTGTGTGTGTTGGTAAACATTTTGGTTTAAAATATTGTTTTGAGGAAGTTTCTTTACTTAAGCACGTAGTCAAGTAACGTAATGGTAGGCAATTTCGACTGACCATCGTAGCTAAGTCCTGGTTCCCATTTGACAGGAATAGTTATAAGCTATCAAGGACATGTTGAAGGTGATTTCTATGCTTATTCTGGGAATAGTTCCCCAAAATTCCTTATTCCAGTTAGAACAATATTACATTACTAATAATTGTCTGTGTGAGGAGAAATAGAAGATGAGTTTTACATCGCTATATATATATATATATATATATATATATATATATATATATATATATATATATATATATATATATATATATATATATATATACATTTATATAAATAAGGATAAGATCGATATTTAAAATATTGATTTTATCAAGTGGCCAGCATGGGAATAAAAACCATCAAAGGTAACAATTATTTAAAATTATAATATACGGTATCTAAGAGATACCGCCACGCTGAAAAAATAGCAGTCAAATCTTGACTCTAAACCACAATAAATGTTCATATAGCATACATATATATATATATATATATATATAAATATATATATATATGTGTGTGTGTGTGTGTGTGTGTGTGTGTTCATATAGCATACATATATATATATATATATATATATATATATATATATATATATATATGTATGTATATTGCATTTCGTCTTATATAATATATGATGTGCAGCGAATGTTTAATTATTTAATTAATTAACTAGTCAAATAAGTCTGGTAAGTCTGGTGACAAAGAATTATATATATTTTCCGTTTTCACCGGAGATATGCTTTCAGTTCAATCCAGATGCCTTGTATTATGTTTCTCAACTTATGTTTCTCAACTTCATATAATGGTATGTGTACTGATGTGTGTGCAAATAAGAGTCTATACTAGTTAAAACATTCGAAGTCTTCAACTTATCAGGTACACACAGCAAATATATGCTTACACATACATACACACTCATATATATATGCATACATATAGGTGTGTGTTATGTATTAGTGGATGCGTACGTGCGTGTATGTGCATGCGTGTGTGCTTGGGAGCGTGTGGACAAGCCTCGCCAGATATGAATATGAAATACGTATCATATTTATTTTATAAATGTACGTTTTTCTTGGGTGAATACGATACTGGCATAATGGCATACAATATGCATATAAAAACATAGGTTTGAACACATGCACTAATTCACTTATAAGCTTTCTATCACCCTTCCCCACCACATATCTACATATATGTATTTTTATATGTAAATTTTTGCCTTCTATATTCTTCTCTTCTTTCATTTTTGCTGCATGCATTCTCGTGTAAATATTGCTACATAACTACATGAGTTTTATTTTACATAGATCCGCTTTTATTCGCCCTCCAGTAACCCCTTCTTAAACATGCAACCATTTTCAAAAAGCAGTATTCACTTAGCTCGAAGTATATTTTGTAAAGCACAAACGTTTATTTATATATTTATTTATGCATTTATTTATTTATCTCTCAATAGATAATCTGAGAGTCACATATTTCATATTTAACTACAATAATGCTGAAGTTTTTAAAAAGTTTCATTTTCATAAAATTTGTATTGTTATGGTATTCTCAAATACACTCGACTAAAGTAACATATGTATTGAAACATTTTTTTTTTCTTCATACAAGATTGAAAAAATAAATTTTAACATTCTAAAGATATTCTTTTAAATCAATAGAGAGAGAAAGTATTACTAAAGAATCTAAAATGTTTGCTGTTTCGCCGTGTTTTCATATTTAGAATTACGTAGTTTTTTTTTTATATATATACGTATTTGTGATCATGTGTATGTATGTGTAACTTGTAATTAAATTTATCAGGTTCAGACTTCAATTCCAGAAGCAGTTACCTATTTCAGATTTCTCTATATTTCCGAAGAAACTGGTGCGGGTACTGGATTTCTCTGAAGGAAATATTTATATTTATTCACAATAAACATCAGCGAGAATATTCTTGTTTACATACGAATTTACTCACAAGTAAAGAAAATATTGTGGCAGATGAAAATTAAGGTGAGTAGGGATTTTTAAGCAGGTATATGCAATAATGTTCCTAGAGGAAATTTAATGCGTGGCAGAATAGGAACCAGCTTATTTTTTTAGTACAGTTTTGTATTAATACCCCCCAATTCTCAATAGAGAAAAACAGAGTATTGTGATTTTTAAGAATGGAGGATTTTGAAGTATATTTTATTGAAATGGCCAGTCACAATTTTGTTTAATCAAGTATGCTATATCGTTATATTTGGTTGCATACCTCAATACAAATCAATACTGTCAATTGTCAAATCAATACCAAGCTTCTTGGTATTGATTCGATTAGGTAACTGAGGTTATTTTTCTACATCTCAGGAAAAAAAAAAGCAAACTATGTTTCGTACGTAAGCACTTATCCGCACTGAAAAGATCTGATGATTGTTCGCTATAAAAACTAAACTAGAAAGACCTTAAAGAAAATGTTTCATAGAAGAAGTAAAAAAAGTTAATTGAAAGAAATTAGAATCACAATGATTCAGGAAATTAATACTTTTTTTACTTTAATAAAGTATTGTTTAACAGATCGTAGTGGAAAATCGTACTCGGTTCATGATTGTGAGAAACAAGCAACGCAAATATCAATATATTATGGGTACATGCGTTTTCCGGGTATATTACCATTACAAGCCTAGAAGTATTCGTCGCTAATGATCAATTAATCCATTCAAATTGACTTTTCACTGATTGTTTTTTCCTTAACTTATTTGAAATATGTTCAGGACTGTTGTCATTCCACCATACAATATGCTGACAATAGTGTAACGAAAACAACAACAGTAGATAACATTACAAGAATGTGACAGCAATTTTTTCAAAGTCTGGGGAGTTTGCTTGATCATATATATATATATCATATATATATATATATATATATATATATATATATATATATATATATATATATATATATATATATATATATATATATATATATATATATATACATATATATATATATCTGTGTGTGTGTATGTATATACATATATACACGTACACACACATACACATATTTATATATGGTTGAACACACATGCACAAGGTGTATGTGTTGTTAGTTCGTTGGGCGGCTGCGTTTTTTAGCTATAAAAGAATATATTCTCAACGCCCTTGGAGTAAAAACGCCTGAAAGCAAGTGATAGACAAGGGAGACAACTCACATCAAACACCTTCCGGAACGAAAGACATCGATGTTTCGTCATGTTTTCGCCTTTTCAATGTCGCATACAGAACAAGGTTTACTGCCAGCTATCTAACCGGCTGTGACAATATAATAAATAGTTCAAGACCCATCGGCTGTTATGTCTCAACATTTCATGTCACGGAAATTCAATATGAATTAGATGTAGTGCGAGGTACACCTCATGTATGTGTGTTTAATTTTGTTTATATAAATCGAGCTGCTTCTAATACATATATATATATATATATATATATATATATATATATATATATATATACATGTGTCTATGAAAATGATACGGTGCGTTTGATTGTATGTTGAAATACACACACACACACACACACACACACACACACACACACACACACACACACACATATATATATATATGCATTCGTGCGTGTATATACTTTGTTGGTTTGAACCACATCAAAGACCCTTCAGAGTCAAAGCTTGAAAAATAACAGACTATTATCTCAAATATATAACAAACAAGATTTTAAATCAACCCCGTACTATCTTAAGCCTGAGACGACTATGGAGATAGACCATCGGCAACATGTCTTCACTGTTCTGGATACTGAGCTGTATTTTCTGCTCCTATCCTTTCCCAGGTTGTGGGGATTTTGAATTGTCTTCGAGATTCCTGTAAGTTTTTTCAAGGGAGACTCACATATACACAAACATATGCGTTGATCTATACACATATACGCATACTCAGAAGCAGAAACTCGTACGTGCTTTCATGCACATAAATGATGAAACATATATGACCTTCATACTAGCGCGCACATGCATACGCCATATGCACACTTTAATACTTGTGTATATATATTCAAAAAAGAAAATATTTTTGCACATTGTCATGTTTATCTCTGGGAAGCTGTGGTCTATATTAATCTGGCCAGTCCAGCATAGGAAAACAACAAAAAGCTTCCGGTCGGCTGGCATGGACGTGTGGGTCATAAAGGCGTACGGGACTCCACACCACAAGGAGTGAACCTTATGGTGGAACCCCCAAATGCTTCATTGGTCATTATCTTATATGAAAGCAAAATCACCTTTAGACGAATTTGAAATCTCTAACTCAAAAATAGAAGATTTATATCCCGTGACTATACTGATAATTTTTTAAAAATTTAATGCAGTTCTGAATGGAAATAATAACCAGAAAATTAAAATCTAACTTCAGACCAACATCTCCCTATTTAATAAAAGTGCACAATACGGGCAAACAGTTGAATTACTAACAGAACAAAAAGTAAATCATGAATATAAAAACTAGACACTAATATTAAAGAAAGAAATTACATTGGGGTATTCAACAAACGTTTTCCAGTTAAGTTTCATTTGAATATTCATTTTTCAATGCCAATGGAAAAAATTCATTACAATGATGAGAGAAAAATGAATAAGAAATTCAAAGCAAATGCCAGCAAAATATATATAATGGGAAAAAATTAAGTATCTAAGAAAATACAAAGTAGATAATATAGAATAAAATAAAATGTAATAATAATGATAAAATAAAAAACAGTAATAATATTGGTAATAAAACCGTAAAAGCAATGATAACAACAAGAATAATAATAGTGATGAGGGGAGGAGAAGGACGAGGATGACGATGAAGATAATGATAAGAATAATAATAAAAACTATAATTACAAAAATAATACTAATATAAAATTGAACAACAACAGCAATAATAATAATAATAATAATAATAATAATAATAATGATAATAATAATAATTATAATAATAATAATAATATTAATAATAATAATAATAATAGTAATGGAAGTTCTCTTTTATTCAAAATATGTTTCCAGTGCATTTTACTGATTAATCCGACGCTTAATAACATTGTTTTATCTGGCCGATTTAATATTTCTCTGAGAAATCTATACGGACAAAGCCGTTACTGTTTCCTTGTTGATTATTTTCTTCGACAGGTTAACAGTAATTGGATATTACCTGTTTTTTTTTCTATACGTTTGTTCTTTATTATCTTTATGTTGTTTGTTGTGGTTTCTAAATTTTTTTTATAGCTAATCTTATAGCTAATTTTTTTTCGCTTGATTTTTTTAATACCTGTATTTTATTTACTGAGTGTTTGCACTTATTTTTATGCTTGTATTTATTCATTATTGATATTACAATTATTATTATTATTATTATTATTATTATTATTATTATTATTATTATTATTATTATTATTGTTGTTGTTGTTGTTGTTGTTGTTCTTAGTAGAAGTAGTAGTAGTAGTAGTAGTGTTATTACTATTATCATTATTCTTATTCTTATTGTTACTGTTATTATTGTTATTATTACTATCATTATTATTTATGTATTGTTTTTTTTTTTCTTTTTGCACATGATTTCCTTTCCTGGGAGATTAAAATTTATACAAGTAAAGTAATAAGAAGAGACGACGGATATCGCTACACTCTTGCACTCACGCATATACAAACATCCGTTTAGACGGACACACTGACGCAGGAGGAAAGACGCACGCACACACGCACACATACACGCACACACGTATACTCAATATGCCCCACTATAGACCCATTTTTCAGCCAGGAGCATATACGATAAACGTAGGACGAATATGACATTCATACACACATGCATACGCACCAATTCCTCCATCGACAAAGCTATACACGAACATATTCATTGATTTATAACACATACGCATACACAAATTAAAGACTTGTGTATGCTTTCATGCACGTACATGATAAAGCATATATGGCATCCGTACACATATACACATACGCACACTAGCATATGTGTACATATATTCACAAGGAAATATTCATACACAACTGCACACATACTTGTACACGCACGAGCTTTCAAGTGTAATAATTATGAAAAAAATATGTGAGATGTACACACACACGAAAATATACACACATGCTGACGCTTACAAGCTGTAAAAACTTAAATTTACTAACAAACATATGGACATATTCATACAAAGTCCTGTTTCATTAGAAAAATATACACTATAAAAATCGATATTATATGTACACACGAATAGAAATTCCTTCAGACTCGTTCTCAATCACTCAGGCATATACTTAATCATGCATACATTTATGCATACCGCTTCTTGTGCACATACATACATGCAAACATACGCATATTTCCAGACACACCTGGATGCATGTACGCATTTAAACGTATATAAATAAAATATCTACATACGTACATACACATATGTAGGTATATGTATTTAGGTAAGCTGAGATGACAGCTTGCACCCATATTTACAACCTTATTTGTACACAAGCACTCACATATACACACAAGGTTTCACATATCTACCAACACATCATGCAATCATGCACACAAAATATTGATAGACGTATGATGGCTCGCACGGAAGCACAAAGGGACACACGCACATGCGCATAGAAGAAATATGTGTGTGCATATATATGCATATATATATATATATATATATATATATATATATATATATATATATATATATATATATATATATATATATATATATATATATATATATATATATATATATGTATGTAGTGAGAGAGAGACAGACAGACAGATAGATAGATAGATAGATAGATAGATAGATAGATAGAGAGATAGATAGATAGGTAGACAGCTATAATAATATATGTACAATATATTTTAGGTGACCTACATTTTTTATTATACCAAGACATGCGCATACATGCAAGCTGTTTCCATACATGCAGTTATAAATATAGGTAAACACACTCTCCTGCACATATATAGACATATCTTTCTACGCAAAGACACCATATTAATACTATATTAAATCACAAATAATTACGTGAAAGCCAACCGCATATAGCCACAAACACTTATATGAAAATCAGTCATATAAAAACGCCTGTACATACTGAAAAATACGCATTGTGTTTCTTCAGATGCACATATGTAAGCAAATCATACATACATTCACACCATGCCTCTATAATAACTGGCACACACATGCACATACGTATATAAACACAGACACACCACAGAAACTCATATGAAATTCCTTGCACACTCCTGTTCCCATACGCAAACAAACATACAGTCTTTGATACACATGGACTCAGAGACGCTATGTTTGAAAGCTAAGATGGCTAGCTCTACTGATATTTTAATTGTCTGCAGTTTTCCAAAGATATAGAAAGATTATGGATTAGATTTATTGATCACTTTGAAATTATTGGTGACTGTGGGAATAATATTACTTTTCGCTCTCGTTTGAACGTTCCACCATGCTTCACTGCATACGATTTTTCTTCTTCTTCTTCTTCTTCTTCTTACTATTATTGCTCATGTTGTTGTCTGTAACAAAAGAAGCAGTAGCAGTTGTAGTGGTGGTAGTAGTAGTAGTAGTGTGAGTAGCAGCAAATTCATTTCACATTCAAAATGCAATTTCTGAAAGTTAAATTTGCAATATGAAGTATCTGAAGTATTTAGAATAAGAATAAACGTCTGTAAGTGTAGCAATTATAAAACTAGCAGCGACTGGTGGACGTCGATGAAGTGATGTCTAAGACTGATAACTCGAACATTCAACAAACACTCACTGAAACGCGTGCGCGCATGCACACACATTCAGTCGTATGGTTATTGCTTGAAACTTAATCTTTTTTTTACATTCCTAGCCCTCCATCCATAGTCTAACACGCCATTATTTTCTCTTTATCCTTTCTTCGTCAAATGTTTTAGACATTAGCATTCATCGATAATTCACATGTCGGCCGAACGTACCGAGACAAAACAAACGCAGATTGTTTTACCAAATACAGTCCAACCGAAGTTGAACACGCATTCCCTCAATATTGATTGTTAATTGTAAAACCGACAAAATATCGAACAGAAGATCTAATGAGCTTTTCCGGACTCTGTGAAATTGTACCTTACAGATTATCGTTAGAAGAGCTTTAATCCTTTTCGTTGAGTACCAACGAATTTCTACCAAAATCTGATTCTCAGTAGAGGAAGTAAATATCAATTTACACAATTTTCATCAGCACGGGGTGTTATATTTTCGCTTCTTGAAACTTCCATTGTTGCTAGGCTGTTACTTTTTTTCCCATTAAATCGCCTTGCTTTCCTCATTTTTGGAGGCGTGTTTTAGATGCAAAATTATTGAAGAAGCGTGCCCTCGGGCAATACTTTAAATATCAGAAACCGAATTGACACTTGTTTTGTCTTGAGAAATGCAATAGCAATATGCCCGTGGTTGTGCAAGTTCATCGAAAATGGAGAGTTCAAAATTGATTTGCTATTCTGCTTCAAAAGTTGCATGACTTCGAATACAAAAAGAACTGCTTTGTAAGAGAATTACCGAGAAGAAAAATTGTGGGAAATTAAAGATCAATGAAAATGATGAACGTGGTGACCCAAGAAAGATGCCGAGATTTGAAGAGACGAGAGAGTATGTAATGCCCAAGGGATCGCGCACAATCAGTCAGCTACGAGCATAAATATCACTTTTGTGGTAGTTGTAGTAGTAGTAATAGTAGTAGTAGTGGTTGTTGGTGGTGGTGGTATCATCATCATCATCATCATTATCATCATCATCATCATCAGCAGCAGCAGCAGTGGTAGTAGTAGTAGTAGTAGTAGTAGTAGTAGTGGTGGTGGTGGTTGTTGGTGGTGGTAGCAGCAGCAACAGCAGCAGCAACAGCAGCAGCAGCAGTAGTTGTAGTAGCAACAGCAGCAGCAGCAGCAGCAGCAGTAGTAGTAGTAGTAGTAGTAGTAGTAGTAGTAAAATCGGGAAGGGGATTCGATCAAGTGTAGATTACCGGGATCTTTTTTAAAACGGGGGCCACATTTTTCATTAACGAAACACTTTGAAACTTGGAACACTGGTAGAATGTGTCATATAAAACATCTTTTTCTCTTAGTCTTCTTAAAAAAAAAAAGAAATCCCTAAGTTATTCCATGTTAAAGTTGTCGTATTTCTGTAATTTCAACCAATCACTGACGTCCATTCAGCCGATATACATTAAGTGCCGACTACATAAACAAACGATTCTGAAACAATTCTATCGGTGATAAAATTATTATTTCCTTGTCAAAAAATGGCTGAAGCATATTGGCAGTAGCTAATAAACCTTTCTAGTATAGGCTAACCCTAACCCTAACCCTAACCTTAGGGTTAGGGTTAGGGTAAAACAGCAAATTTAAAAAGAAAAAAGCAAATAAAACGAAGAAGAAAAAAAAGAAAATGAAAAAAGCAAATTTAAAATGAAAAAAAGCAAATTTAACGAAGGAAAACGAACACACGTGTTGCCTCTCTGCAAATGTCAGAAGTTATGGAGATTAAATACGCTTTACACCACTTAATGAGCCAAAGGAGTAAATGTAAACAACTGAATACTTGTCAGTGATTGGTTGAAATTATCGAAATAAGACAATTTTTTACATGAAATAAATTCGAATACAAAAATATTTTTCTGTTCTATAATACAAAATAGATAAGTATACGAAGTTTGAAAGTCTTTCGGTACCAAAAACACTACGTAAAACATTAATGAAAACTGTGGCCCCCGTTTTAAAATAGATCCGATTACCGAGATGCTTCCATTGTGTGTTGTAACTAAAAACTAATAATTTAGAGTCCGATTGAATATCATATAATGGCTTCTAATATTAACGGATGATTCCATAAATCGATGGCAATACGTGTTGGCACGTTTAAACAATGAAAAATCTATACACTGGCTCAGTCTAACAGACTAACAACTGAAATTTTCCAGCAATTTTACACTATTGTTTTTTTGAAAGGTAGTAGCGCTGGATATAATACGCCTAAAATTAAATAGGGTATCAAAATAGTTGGAATACCTTCGACAATATCACTGATCGAACAGGATTTACCAAATGTTAACGACATGTTAAACCAACAAGTAGAAATTTTGTTTTATAAAAGACGGCCTGGATAAGTTGATATTTGTGGGATATAAACCCTGAAATTAAAATATTACAAATCAATGACACAAGCCACTTATTCGGTACTCCGCCGATTTTATCAACGTTGTAGTCTGAAAATCAAATGCAATGAAACAGACGATTATTAAAATTGTTTTTAAAAACTAAACATGGTTCATAACTGGCAAAAATTAGTAAACAGTTGTAGGGATCTCAATAATATTCAATTTAGGTACAGGGCCAGTAATTTTCTGGGAAACGGATTAGTTGATGATCTGAGCGCCTATAACTTGAATCCTTCTCTATAATATCGATCGTGGGAGGATACAAGGTAAACTTTCACCTCATCACAATTTGAACTAAAATCGCAAAAGGTCAGAACACAAGTTTCATTCCCACCAGTTCAATGAGTCGGGCGATCCTCTACCCTGTGTATAGTAGTAATAATTCTTCTAAGAATGGGACAAGGCCAACAACTTTTAGGGGGGTCAAGATTAATTGACAACATCGATTCAAGGACGTGACTGGTACTTCTCTTTATGGATGACAGAATTTGAACTCAAAACAGGAAAAGCCTCAGTAATTACAATAATCTTTTCTGCTTTTAGCACAAAGTCTAAAATTATAAGGAAGGGAGAAATAGATGACCTCGTCTCCAGTGCTTAATCTGTACTTATGTTATCGACATAATAATAATAACTGAAGAATATGTAGAGATGGACAAGAAACAATAAATCATATTATCTCTGGCTGCCCAGTCCTGGCTAAGAAGGAATATATTCACAGACACGACAGAGCTGGGACCTATATACACTGGAAGCTATGCCAACACTATGGAATAACAACAGAAAAAAGATGGTATAAACACACGCCAGAAAAGGTCACAGAAAACGAGAAAGCAACCATACTCTGGGATATGCCAATACACACAGATAGAGAAATTAAGGCAAATAGACCAGATATAGTTGTCAAAGATCATGAAGGAAAAAAATGCTTTCTAATTGATGTATCAATACCAGCAGATGACAACGTTTCTCTAAAAGAAATGGAAAAACTTTCAAAATACAAAGACCTGGAAATAGAGATAACTCGAATGTGGAGTCTAAAAACAGAAACAATTCCTATCATAGTAGGTGCCTTAGGTATAATAAAAAAATACTCAGACAAATACATAACAAAAATACCAGGACTTACAAATATATGTAACATACAGAAAATTGCACTACTGGGTACTGCACACATTCTACGCAAAACACTTTCAATACAGTAAACATAAAAGCACCACAGCAAACCACAGCACATACCCAAGGCGCACTGAGCTGCGCTCGGTAGTGAAGTGAAAGCACGTTATAAAAATAAAACTACTGAACAATAATAATAATAATAATAATAATAATAATAATAATAATAATAATAATAATAATAATAATAATAATAATAGAAGTTCTGGTTATACAATGAGGTAGCAAATGTCCTGCATTGGAAACTG
Source organism: Octopus bimaculoides (assembly GCF_046866305.1). Taxonomy (NCBI): domain Eukaryota; kingdom Metazoa; phylum Mollusca; class Cephalopoda; order Octopoda; family Octopodidae; genus Octopus; species Octopus bimaculoides. Next base: position 20,262,707 of record NC_142937.1, read on the forward strand.
TGTGAAAAGCAGGAGTTAGAGATATGTAAGATATGGCATTACCACAAATCAGAGAGAGTGACACAACCAAAACTTGGAAACTCTTGTGGGATTGTCCAATTCAAATAGACCATGGCCTGGTGGAAAAAGTAAACCACATGTCCTCCATAACTGACATTGAATACTCAATTGATCTATGGATAGTTAAAAGTAACGTGAGAATGTTTAATTATGCAATCCTATGAAATATGAGATAGCTGGACAACGGAAGTTTAAAATAAGGTGAAGATAGCGCCGATTATTACTGTAGCCTTGGAACACATAGGAAATAAGAATAGACAGACTCGTAAAGCTGTTACAAAAAGTTTGCTTTCTTGGCACGGCCAGAATCATCAGGAAAGTTTGAAATAGTTGAAGAGAACAAATAGCATGACACCGTAGGCTGCAGGTAGCAAGACCGCTACTTATGCAAGTTTCCAGGAGTTCCAACAAAATCTGAGTTAAAAGAATGATAATTATTATTATCCTTTCTACAAGGCCTTCAATTTTAGAGTAAGGACTCAGTCTATTACATCGGACCAGTAGGGAACTGGTACTTATATCATGAACCCCGAAAGGATGAATGACAAAACTTTTTTTGGCAAAAAAATTTTCCTCTATATTTTTAGTCACAAAATTTCAAGCCTTATTTCTATAATTGAATTGATAACCAAAAACACAGAGCTGGCAGAATCGTTAGCACGCCGCACATTATGCGTAACGATATTTCGTACGTCTATATGTTCTAAGTGCAAATTCCGCTGAGATTGACTTTGCCTTTCATCCTCTCAGGATTAATAAAATAAAATCAATTGAGCAAAGAGATGATGTAATCGACTGCCTCCTTACCCTAAAATTTCAGGTCCTGTACCTGTAGTAGAGAGGATTATTTAAGAAGGTAGCTTGTGCAGAGAGTTGGCACCATCATTAGATTATCGGAAAAAAATGCGTTGCATTATTTATTCTAACATATTACACGCTGGGTTCTTATCACGTCTTGGTTAAGCATATCAGTCCTCCTCATCATGTCCCTGAATCACAAACCATTATTAATATATCTTAACCAACATAGATACAGCTCTTACACTGTTGTTAGAGCATAGTACTGCAGGGAGTTGTTCAGGCTGTAATTCTGAGTTAATTTATTAAAATCGAAAGTCATCGATAACCCTAGAGAAATTTGATTGCAACGCGTGGAAGTTCGAATCACAATACGGTTTGATTCTACACAGCAGTACACTAAAAAGACATAACGTTAATGAAAGCTCAAGTCGTAAACTTTTGTGGAAACAAAACTACATAAATTTATCCCTTTAACATTCAGATTACTGTGAAACGTAACACTTATTTATTCACATTATTTTCAATTAATCACGCGTTTTCTCGTAGATTTTAATTGCATGATGGTCTATTTTTAGAATAAAATTGTGAATTCCAAGAGGCCAGATATGACTAGTTGGAACTATAAACGACTACAATATGCTGGTCGGATATGGCTGGTTTAAATGCTAAAGTTTTAAATAACACCTGTTTTATTAAAGGGCAAAGAGTACTGAGAAAGCCGAAACATTAAGTATCTTAATGGATGTTGTTTCAACTTTTATTACTATGCGATTAATTGTCCATTCCGCTGTAGCCCCAATAATAATAAAAATCTCTTACATAGGCAAATGGCCAGAAATTTGAGGAGAGGGAGCAGTCATTTATATATCTGGTATGGACCAGTCGAATATATTGATCAAAATACTTGACTTTTATCGATCCCTATAGCATAAAAATCATAATAATTATAAAGACTTGGCAGTAGGCTACACATTAGAGAGATTTGTCCATATATATAATTAAATGCTTCATTTATTAACAGTTATTTTCGTGATACTTGAGTGACAAATATTAGAGGAGAGTTTGCCATAATATAAGTATACATAATTCCGCCATGTAAACTTTTCTTTTCATCTCTTCGAGATCGATAAAAAGTGTTATGCGGTGCAAGGTCTTGATGGGATTGTATGAACTCCGGATATGTTACGGTATTTGCTCCAACACATTGAATCCTGAGTTCAAATCACGCCATGGTGTTAGATTTAAGCTATTCTCCGGTTAAAACCACGACGTGACATTTTGGGTGCCTTTAGTGGCATACACTAATCTTCAAACATTCAGGCAATATATACAGATAAAGCATACCTTTCTCTATCCTTTCCACATATCACAGTAGCTTTTTAAAAGATGCATGGACTCTCCCGCCAAACAATTTTGAAGTGGACTCTATTAGTTCTTCCACACTATCGACGCAGTCACTCAAATATATAATGGTCTGTCCCGAATGGAAAACTGTAGTGTCATCGCCTTATTTTCTTAAACCAAAACACTGGTTCATATGACTACTATATATATATACTCCTGAAAAATGTTTAAACCTTATGCTCAGTGCTTGAAAGCTTTGTATTTAGATATATTTAATTAACTGGGCATTAGTTCTTGAGAAAAATGATACACCAGGAACAATTTAATCCAGATACAAATATTTTGGGCATTTAACTTTGCTAGTAAAGAAAATAAACAAAAATTAGTTTCTAATTTGAAGCTGTTTCCGTGAAAGAATTTAGGAGTTAATTATTTGACTATAAGGCAAGTTCGTAAATTAACAATTCTAAAACGATAAATAGAAAATAGACAACCAACAGTTTCAAGGTGAATCAGCGCTGGTAAGATGTAAACAGGTAATGTAACGTTAGAAGTGAAAAACATTGACGTTTCTCCCTCTCATCTGCAATAGCATTTTAAAACCATGCTTTTAAACCGAAGTCTATATACGATTTTGTTGTTAATAAATTGGTTACACTTGCAATTAATTGGTTCTATTTCTAGAATACACAAAACATTTTAACAATAATCATAAAAATAATTTTCTAACCCTCAAATGACTAGTTGGGAGGGTATATCCAAGTAAAATAGGTACCAAATGTTTTCGTAGGTACTGGCACACTGTAGGTTACAACAACAAGGTTTTCAGTTGATCCGATCAACGGAACAACCTGCTCGTGAAATTAACGTGCTTGTGGCTGAACACTCCACATACATGTATACACTTTACGTAGTACTCAGGGAGATTCAGCAGGACAAAGAGTGTGGTGAGTCTGGATCTTTGAAATACAGGTACTACTAATTTTTGCCAGGTGAGTGAACTGGAGCAAACAGAAATATAATGTCTTGTTCAAGGATAGAACGCGTCGCTGGGATTAGAACTCCGACTTTGAGATAGTGAACCAAATAACCTAACCACTAAGCCACGCGCCTTCACTTCGATGGGTACAAATGGAGGAGAAACACTGTTTTAAGGAATCGAAGTAGACAACTGAAATTACAGGTAAGAATATTTTCAATTTACAGTCTCAAAAAATTGGTAATATTTAATTTATTGATAGTAAAAAGATCTGAACCTGAAACGAAATAGAATGTTGTCTAGTGTATTGGTTTTGTACATCATATTTTAGCCATAACACTCCCTAGTGGGAGCTGATATAGATTTCTTCTTTACGAAAATTAGATTGGTAAAATTCGATATTGCCTTTCGAAATATTTAGTACAAGTCATGAAAATATTTTATGTGACTGTACTTGAAAAGATGTTTCTCATATGAAACAATTTGCTATTTTTCTTATAAATCATTGATTTATCCACATGTTATGTGCAAAGAGAAAAAAAAAAACGTTTTATTGGACTTAATCAAATCTTTGATATATTGGACATAATGAAATCTTGGAAACATTTGTTTCACGTGATAACTTAATTACCACTTGTAGAGGTAAGATATTTTAGCAGAAATACTAAGATTTCTAACAGACTCGATCGCAACCAATAGTGTGCATTTTCAAAAGCATTTATAGAAATCTTAGAGGATGAGATCTATCAATTTTCCAACACTCGAGTGTACATAGAGGATGAGATCTATCAATTTTCCAACACTCGAGTGTACATAGAGCACAATGAACAGTCGACTAGATTTTGTAAAAAGACATACACTTCTATATGACTACAAAGATATAATCCCTATAAGGAAGCTGTAGATTTTATCTCCATATGAATATTCTCCTACTTAATATTTTTTGATGAAATTAGGCGGTGAGCTGGCAGGGTCGTCAGCGTACTGGAGAAAAAACGGTTAGTGGCATTTGGTCCGTTTTTAACGTTCTGAGTTCAAATTTCGCCGAGGCCAACTTTGCCCGTTATCATTTTGGAATTGATAAAATGAGTACCAGTTGAGAACTGGTCTCTAAGTGTTTCCTTTACTGTCACAAACAGCTTCTCCTTTTACTTGGCAAAGATTTTTACAGGAATGTTCCACAGTTATGACTAAGGTTGATATGGATGAATCCAATACTTATGTATTGTCTATATTTGTCCTATCCTCAATCCTCAATACAGATGGAATGAAATACAGTTTTAGCAACATCATGTAGGTAATGTGTGACATTCTGAATATTCTATACAATTTTGTTATATATGATTTTTCTGTTGCAGTTTAGTTATTTAAGGGTTTCACACACTATTTTGTTCTATAAGGATTTCGTAGACATCGTCTGCTTTGCATTGTCATACGTAATCTTAGAGTTGAGCTATGAAGTAGTGGTCATCATTCCAAGAGTGCTTATACTTCTTGTTAATACGTCTCCGACCTCCCTTGAATACAGACGAAACATAGTTTCAGAGGTTTCCTTTTGATACGGAGACTGTTTTCTTCGCAATGTATGCATTTATACTTTATATTTGTATCTATGTATACGTGGAGGTGCGTGACCTGGTGGTTAGTCTGTTGCACTCACAATCGTAGGATTGTTGTTTTTATTCCTAAAGAGAACGCAACTACTGGAAACAGGCCTTATGAGCAAAGGACTCGGAAATGACCTTTCATTCTTTTTCATATTTATGTATATACGGCGGGGTACTGAAAAATTCCTGGATTCATTCCGAGTTCCTTTACAGTGCTTAGAAAAAAAAATGGAACGCCGCTGCAATAATTGTGTGAATCTGAGAGGGGAATGTGTTGGATGAAATTATAATTAACTGATCCTCCTGTACTTCTTCTTTTACCCCAAGCCAGGAACTTTCCAGTACCCCTTGTCTACGCACACACATGTATGTATGCATGTATGTATCTATGTATGTATGTATGTATGTATAGATAGATAGATAGATAGACAGACAGACAGATAAATAGATAGATGATAGATAGACAGACAGACAGATAAATAGATAGATGATAGATAGACAGACAGACAGATAAATAGATAGATGATAGATAGACAGACAGACAGATAAATAGATAGATGATAGATAGACAGACAGACAGATAAATAGATAGATGATAGATAGATAGACAGACAGACAGATAAATAGATAGATGATAGATAGACAGACAGACAGATAAATAGATAGATGATAGATAGATAGACAGACAGACAGATAAATAGATAGATGATTGATAGACAGACAGACAGATAGATGATAGGTAGATGGATGATAGATAGATAAATAGAAAGGCGGATAAATAAATGATTGATAGACAGATAGATAGATAGATAGATAGACAGACAGACAGATAGATAGATAGACAGACAGATAGATAGATAGACAGATAGACAGACAGATAGATAGATAGACAGATAGACAGACAGATAAATAGATAGATGATTGATAGACAAACAGATAGATAGATGATAGGTAGATGGATGATAGATAGATAAATAGAAAGACGGATAAATAAATGATTGATAGATAGATAGGCAGACAGATAGATAGATAGATAGATAGATAGATAGATAGATAGATAGATAGATCTATGCTTGAGTGTGCATCGTCTTATAGGAAAAGAATGACAGTAGACTAAGAAAGATATTCAATTCGGTATTCAATACATTCTTTACAACGTCACAATTCCTTTTCTGGAATTTATGTTCTGCGATTACGAAAATGAACTAAATGTTACGTGCAAACATTTATTGTTCAATTAATGTTTCGCCCTATGAAGGAGAAAAGGAAACAAATAACTTTGCGGATGTTACAGACAATAAGAAATAATTTCACTTTTTAGTATTATTTTCTATGGAAATGTAATTTAAATGCTTAGAGTGACAAAAATATCCTTGTTGAAACGCGCAATAACCTTCTATTGTAATGTTTACATTCTCTCAGACTTCATCAAATAATACTGTTCTGCATTATTTCATCCATTTTCATCGAGATGAAACGTGTGTTTTCCGATTGACTGGTTGGGAAAAATCAAGGAGTCAATTCGTCAGCCAGCGAAAGAGAGATTTTTGTATCCTGGTACGATAACGCTTTTGCAGGAATAAATTCTAGATATATTTAAAAAATTTGCTGCATTCAGTATTGAGCCTCGATAATTATTGCTCATTGTTTTCTACCTCTAGCGAAGGAGAAATTTCGATTCAGGAAGTATATTCAGTGGAGGCGCATGACCGAGGGATCTTGGGTTCGAATCTCAGACCGGGCGTGGTGTCTGTTTATGAGTGAAACACTTGAGCTCCACGCGGCTCCAGCAGAGGGTAATGGCGAAATTCTGCTGGCTCATTAGTCTCAACTTTCTCTCAGTCTTTCCTCCTGCATCTAGCAGTTCATCTGTGACAGACCGGCGTCCCGTCCAGTTGGGAACCTATATGCCAATGAAACCGGGAAATCGGCCCTAATGATCCAGGCATGGCTCGAGAAGGAACAAACAACAACAGCAACAAGTATACCCAACGTTCGCTATTCAACAGAACACCATAGATTTGGATACATTCTGTTTTACCCCTCTCTGGGTTATGTTCTATGATAATCAATTTTCTGTCAAGTCAGAATATAAATGGACTAACCTAAATACAATACAGAGCTACATTCCCGTGTGCGAGAGGCTGAGAGGCAGTGAAACAAAAGTGCCAATGTAATGGACAAAAAAAAAAACAGACAGAATAATCGAAGTATGTAAAATACTAGGGGTACATGATGTAAAACTAAAAGCGCAGGGATAGTAATAAAAGTGAAGAGAAAATGAGGAACCTGGACTTGGAGTAGGGAAGAGAGGAGGTATTAAAGAGAAACTACAGTAAAACGAGATAGGAGGGAGGGAAATATGAACAAGTAGTAAACAGATTATGAATGAGTAGGAATGAAAAATCAGACACCGAGATAGTGAGACGAAAATATGTTGTAGAAGTGAAGGGAATAAAAACATACATGTAGTAAGAGAGATAGAAAGTGAGAGCGGGAACATGTGAAGGAGAAGGGAAACTGTAGAGGAAAAATGGTTGTGGGGGAAGGTAAGGCGAAAAATTATGAGAATACGACAGAGATATTATTACAGGAGAAGAGGAGACATAGAGAAGCAATCGGGGAGATATACACATGCAGACATATATATATATATATATATATGCATGTATGTATGGATATATATATATATATATATATATATATATATATATGCATGTGTGTGTGTATATATATGTAGAGAGGCAAAGAGAGAGAGAGAGAGAGAGAGAGAGAGAGAGAGGCAGAGAGGCAGAGAAAAAGTGAGGGGGATAAAGAGAGCGTATGAGCGAGGATAACTTGTTAAAGACATACATTAATGCTGTTTGAACATCAAATGTTGTTTTTTCTCTTTGATCTGTTTATATATTTATTGCTTTGTTAAATACTTGGTAGGTAATTTGAAATATTACCAAGTAATCGTTTTTTATGACATACCATCACTGAAATGTATAATTTTTTTACTTATTGTTTTCATTTTCTTTTCCATTTCATTTCATTGTTTGCTTTAGTATTTATCTTCATTTAATTTTTTTTTGTTAACTTTTGATTAGTTTTTCTCCTCATTTCGATTTTAAAACAAGAGGAGAAAGTACAAACGAGAATTAGTCGGGTCCATTGCTTTATTAAATACTTGAAACACCAGTGGACATTTTGCCAAGTAAACGTACTTAGATTTTGTTTCATTATTTATATGTTATAACTTAAATAACAGTTTCTAGCGTGATTTTTTTTTGTCGTCTTGTTTTATTTGGTAATTTTAATGAGATGGGTAAGGAAGGTAAAGATGAAAGATGCAAAATGTGTGTTCATTGGTTTTACGCAACTGGGAAGGGGAACAGCGTTATTGAAGTGGCCATCACTCGCTAGTCTTTCCTCTCTCGTTTCCGTTTCTGTTCCTCTATCTCTCTCTCTCTCTCTCTCTCTCTTCCACCTCTCTCTATATATATATACTTTGATATACAAACATGTAGATACCTTTCTATCGACATCAATGCATACATACGAATATACATGCGTGTGTATTTATATGTGTATCTGTGTCTTGTGTATGTGTATTATCGAATGTTCTATATTTATGCATAAACTAACTATTCCAGAATGCGTCAAAATAGTTTTACTGTGCCCACAGCTATTGATATATTTTTTCCAGATACATAAGGAATGAATCGTCACGAAATAAACCACTACAGCAATCTGTAAAATATATTTAGAGAGATGAAGCTTGATATATTATCAAGACTAAGTAAGTGAATTACATTTCAAAACATATATGTATTTTTCTTTATTGCCCACAGGGGGCTAAACGTAGAAGAGATAAAAAAAAACAGACAAAGGGGTTAAGTCGATTACATCGACCCTAGTGCGTAACTGGTACTTATTTAATCGACCCCGAAAGGATGAATAGCAAAGTCGGTGGAATTTGAACTCAGAACGTAACGACAGACGAAATGCCACTAAGCAATTCGCCCGGCATCTTGACGATTCTGCCTGTTCACCGCCTTTCAAAACATCTATTTTAACACAAATCAAATTTTAAACTTCAGGAAGAATATATCATTAGTCGAGATAAAATATTAAAATAATATCGGCAGGTAAGTTTTAAAAACCACAACGAGTGTACTAAGCAAAAACAGTTACAGCAATTTGCATAAAGCCATAAAATTTAAGAGTATTCCGCAAGTTCAAACAACAAATAAAAGAATGATTCTTAAAGCAGTCGATCAAGATGTTTAAATGCATATAGCTTGCAAAATGAAGCCAAAACAGAAACCAGAGTAAACCTGAAATAAATAAAAGGAATTGAATTTATCTTGATTATATATTGTTGTGATAACAAAACTACGATCTTTTAAAAGTACGTTGAAAATTCAGAGTAATTCATTCTCTAATAATCAATAGAAGTTTCACAACTAATAATTGCCCCGACAAGAATAGTTCTAGCTATACCTATTGCTTTCAAATGAAAACTAACGAACCCGTTTTCTAAATGACCAGATATATAAATGCTAATATTATTTTATGAATAAGTATCAAGATTTCCAGACCGTAGAATCCTTCTGTGAAAAAACTTTGATTACGTCCTCGAAGTTGTTCCATAGTCAATATATTATATAGCATAACAATCAACCGTTTGTCATTATGTTAAAGAACTCGTTTCATATTCAATATTCTTAAAACCTACAATTCCAGGACATGAACATTAAAGATATTTTTAAATGCCTTACTTCTGCATCCTAAAGTATACACATATTTTCATCCGTTTAATATACAAGAGTAACCTACTAAAATGTTGTTTTAAGCTTCATTTGTGATGTATTCTGTTATAAGATATTTTGCCAGCCATTTTACCAGTGTATCATTTTATGAACGTAATTCTTTTCCTGCTGTAGTTATTACAATTTCCCTGACAACAGTGAAATAGCAAGAAATGGCTCAGCTATCTAACATGTTTCAAGCACATCATGTCAATGTGAACATCTAAAAAATTCACCGATTCGAAGCTGTTGAATGTTGACTACCAACTATATGTGAATTTTTAACGAACGTGCATTAATACAGGGTCAACTCGTATTTTCCTTTGTCAATGTTTCAGAAATTTTGATAGTTTTATAGTTCCTAAGATTTATAAAATTTGCATTGATTGACTGAAAATATTTTGCTTTTACGTCTTTTAAATTTCCATGTATATTTTTTTCTGAAATAGGAATTAGATTACGTATCACTACAATGAAAGTATATATAACGAAGTGGATATTGGCATTCCCATAAAACTGTCAGTGGCCTACTATTAACAAATTTACGAAATCAATGTTCGTTTCTTATATGGCAAATTTATGTATTTATTTCATATGCCTGTTACAATTATTCTTTCCTCGAAGAAACTGTGTTGTTTTAACTCGGCCTCTCTCCTCATATTTCTATCGCATTATAAATTTCATAACACAAAATATCCTCTTCTGTTGTTCCTGTTGGTGGTGGAGATGAACAATGAAACCCACACTCAAATGTATTCGCACCATAATTTAACAGGATATATTTAGAACTATCAATATTTAAGACGATAAATTGAATCTGAAGTTCGACAGCGGAAAGAATGACTCTGCACTCTAACGTAAAATACTACACTAGTAAAAATTCCATCTCAACATTTCGGTGGTTATCAGTAAACTACTATCTTATAACTAACTACAAAGCATTGTTTCGGTTGTTGTTGTTCTTTCGCTTTCTCTCGTTTTCGTCGCTCTTATTCTATTTCGCTTTTCTTCCACACATAGGCTCATTCGCACTATCACATATCATTGCTTCCCAACCACATGGTGCAAGGTTTAGTCCTACTGCGTGGTACCTTGGGCAAGTGTTTTCTACTGTAGCCTCGGGCCTATCAAAGCCTTGTGAGTGGATTTGGTAGACGGGAACCGAAAGAGAGTCAGCATATATATTCAAAGCCCAGGATCAGGCATTGAATACCAACTCAGTGAAAAAGAATATTTACCACATAAGTGCTGCGTGCCTCTTCAGAATGTGTGGGAAGAGGTTCGAAAGCGCAACTCAATTGTTAGTGCTGGTGAAAGTCTTGTGCAGAAAGAGTACCAGAGTAGACAAGACAATACAGCCCCAAATTTTCACTATACCGGAAGTATGGATACGAGGTAACTGGTGCTTGGTACGAACATACACAGAAAATGTAATGGACGGAAAGGGGAAGGCAAAAATCCTCTAAGACTGACTTCCAGACAGACAAGATGTTAGAGCACCGAAGGGCGGATAGAGTAACCTTTAGTAGAGACAAACAAGAGTGCCTAATAATCGACGTGGCAGTGTCAGAAGATCAATATATTACCATCAAAAGAAAGAGAAAAGACTGGTGAATATGGAGACCAGAGAATTAAGAGAGCCAAGATGTGGTAGTTACGAGAGTCAAACATAAAGTTTGTCCCTGTTGTCATCGGAGCATTGGGTTCAATACAACCGTAGCTGAAGGAACATCTAGTAACTTTAGAAATACCCTTCCTGTCAGTCTGAGGTCCTTGTGATTGACAGACAGTGTAAAACCCCGGTAGACACAATATGTTCACTCACTAACATCACGATATTGGATACTGTGCGACGTCTTAAATATTAATAATAATAATAATAATAATAATAATAATAATAATAATAATAATAATAATAATAATAACAACAACAACAATAACAATCATACTGTCACTTTGATGCTTAGATGGCATGCGCTGCTCTCTCACTCAAAAATAACAATAACAACAACAACAGCAGCAACAACGATCATTGTCCTGGTGCAGTATTAGACAGCGGCTCTCAGGGCTTCTGAATATTCATTCCTACTCTAGGCACAAGGCAGGAAATATTTGGGGAGGAGTCCAGTCGATTAGATCGACCCGAGTACGCAACTGGTACTTAATTTATCGACAACGAAAGAATGAAAGGGAAAGTTGAATTCGCCAAAATTTGAACTCAGACCGTATAGACAGACAGAATACTGCTAAGCGTTTCGCCCGTCGTGATAACGTTTCTTATTTCTTTATTGCCCACAAGGGGCTAAACATAGAGAGAACAAACAAGGACAGACAAAAGGATTAAGCCGATTACATCGACCATAGTGCGTAACTGGTACTTAATTTATTGACCTCGAAATGATGAGAGGCAAAGTCGACCTCGGCGGAATTTGAACTCAGAACGTAACGGCAGACGAAATACTTATTTCGTTATTGCCCACAAGGGGCTAAACATAGAGGGAACAAACACGAACAGACGAACGGATTAAGTCCATTACATCGACCCCAGTGCGTAACTGGTACTTAATTTATCGACCCCGAAAGGATGAAAGGCAAAGTCGACCTCGGCGGAATTTGAACTCAGAACGTAACGGCAGACGAAATACCGCTAAGCATTTCGCCCGGCGTGCTAACGATTCTGCCAGCTCGCCGCCTTTGCCTCCTGAACATTAACTGATTAAAAGTGTTAACATGTATATATTTCGTGTTGGTGTAAAAAATGGGCTACAGCAAATATTCTGCTCAGTATCAGATATTTGATTGCCAGTTGCTTGACTGTAACCATTTGAACATGTCCCTTACTGACTGACGGTATGCGCATCACTGATCACGAGTAGGAGAGCAACATAGCCATGTGTTGAGAGGAATTGATTGGGATTTGAATAATTCACTTTTGAAACAACAGTGTTTCGTTGATCATATTTAAACACCCGGATCATATTTAAACTTAGGAACAACTTGTGCGCGAGGACTACTCGACCTGAAGAAAATTCTAACTGGAGCCACCTGTAAGGTGGGGTTCAGTTAGGTCCTGCGGAGTCCTGCGCTCCTTGTTTTCATATAAGTCACCATGTCACGTATATATAGTAATTTTCGGGGTAGTCATGATGGATATATTAGGCTGGCAGAATCGTTAGCACGCCTGGCGAAATTCTTAGCGGTATTTCGTCTGCCGGTACGTTCTGAGTTCAAATTCCACCGAAGTCTACTTGGCCTTTCGGGGTCGATTAAAATAAGTACCACTTACGTGCTGGGGTCGATGTAATCTACTTAATCCCTTTGTCTGTCCTTTTTTGCCCCCTTCTGTGTTTAGCCTCCAACGTCATTTTGATAGTATGTGCTGCTCTCTCACTCAATAATAATAACAACAATAATAATGTCTACATTTGTACTCCCTCTGTGAAAGTCTTGCGCAGAATGAGTACAAGAGTAGACACGACAACTTAGCCTAAAACCTTCACTGGCTACTCTGCCGGAAGGCTTGGTACGAGCATACACCGGAAAAAATAATGGACGAAAAAGGGGAAAGAAGGGACCCACTGAGATTTTTACCTCCAGGCAAACAACGTGTTAGAGCACCGAAGGCCGGGTATAGTCACTTTAGGTGGGATAAAAGAGAGTGCCTAATAGTCGACGTGGTAGTGCCAGGAGATCAATATATTATCATGAAAGACAAAAAGGTGAACAAATATGGAAACCTGAGAATTTGAGATCGTCAAGAATTGGCAGTTGTGAGAGTTAAACAAAAGTTGTTCCTGTTTTCATCGATGCATTGAGTTGAATATCACCCAACCTTATGAAACATTGGGATACTTTAGAAATACTCCACAGCCTAGGAACATAACAAAAATCGGCATTACTTAGAACTGCACACGTATTGCGTACTGTCCGCCTGATGTCTTTGCTGTGACTTGACAGACAGCACAAACGCAGACACAATGTCTTCAATCTACTACATCACAATACTGGATTCTGTGTGACGTCTTCAATAATAATAATAATAATAATAATAATAATAATAATAATACTATATAGTGACTAAAATCCTGTGTTTTGTAAAAATGAATGCAATAAGTAACCTTATTGATAAATAATATATGGAACCCTTCATATCGCATGTCTCAGAGATACCAGATCAGACACTTCTGCGAACTGTCATTCTATCTCCCAAACAGAAGGGGTGAAAACGGTAGCACATAATATTTTGGTGGTTTGATACATTGATCGGAAAGAAAGATGGTAATGGCACGCTATACTGTGAGGCTATTTCTTCATATATAAAATAGAGTAATTTGTTCTATTGTACTGTTGGATGTTCCTCATACAAAGAGATATCTCTTTTTTAAATCTAATTTCTGTTTTGCAGAAGTTTGTTTTGTGTGAATGAAACAACTTTTACTGAAGATATCTGAGATATAGATAGCGAATATATAATTTAATGATATTTCTTCATAGGCCATTGGGATATTATCTCGTTTATACACACAGACAACAGTCACACACACAAACATGCACGCACGCAGGCACATACACGTACGCACGCACATACAAAGACACGCACACTCACATTTCACGCATTCACAAAGCACATTTCTCGATATATGCATATACATACACGCACATATATTTATATATACATATATGTCCATACTTTTATATGCAAGTATGTAGTTATATATATATATATATATATATGTATATATATATATATATATATATATATATATATATATATATATATATATATAAAGATATATATATATATGCATACATATTAGTGTTTATGTGAGTTTATGTGAATTTACATGTTAGTATGTGTGTGTATATATATATATACATACATACATACATGCATATATATTTATAAATGTGTGTATGTGTGTATATATGCATACATATAATATATATATATATATATATATATATATATATATATGCATATATAAATATATATACATGTATATATTTATATATACATACATATACATATATTTATATATGCATGCGTATATATGTATGTATATATATATATGTATGTGGGTGCGTGTATGTGTGTGTTTGTGTGTGTGTGTGTGTGTTTGTGTGTGTGTGTGTGTGTGTGTGTGTGTGTGTGTGTGTGTGTGTGTATACAGAAAGGGAGAATGTGGCTAGGCTAAAAGAGAGAAGAGAATGAGTAGGTTACAAAGATATATAGTGCGATATTCTAAAAAGATAGTCCAATGCTTCTTTGTTCTGTTGTTAATTGAATCGAGGAATATAGGTTTCACTTTTATTTACGGTCCTGAGGCGAGAATAGTTTGCGATGTTGGTCATCCATAGAGAAACAATAAAATGCAAAAGATAATAACTCTTTTCTTACACAGACACAACGTCGCTTAATGAAGCTCAATAATAGAATTATATATATATATATATATATATATATATATATATATATATATATATATATATATATATATATATATATATATATATATATATATATATATATATATATATATATATATATATACATATATATATTAGCCATAAGCAAATGAAGTAGTCTATCAGCAACGATCAGTAGAATATTAAAAATATCAGTAAGATTTCAGTCACCTCACTATTCTGCGCTCCTCGGAATGGAAGCTCTCATGGAAAATTTCATTCCAGATACTTCTATAAAAGGTAGGTTACCCACATCTGGCAATCTTTAAATAGTAAATAATTGTTCGTTGCAATTGCAGTTGGTGTAAATGCGAAGATGTTCCTGGTGAGATGAAAGTAAAAAGGAAATATAGAAGAAACAAGATTCGGAATTTGCGATTGTGTTCCAGCATCTTCATTATTGAATGTGTCGTCGTCAAACAAGATGTCAGAAAAAAGAAAATTTATCCTTTTATTCTTCTATTCATTTACTTATTTTAGTCATTTGACTGTGGTCATGCTGGAGCACCGCCTTTAGTCGAACAAATCGAACCTGGACTTATTCTTTGTAAGCCTTGTACATATTCTATCGTTGCCTTTTGTGGATCGCAGACTTATGGAAATGTAAACCCACCAACATCAGTTGTCAAGCGATGGTGAGGGGACAAACACAGACACACAAACATACAACGGGCTTCTTCCAGTTTCTGTCTACCAAATTCATTCACAAGGTTTTGGTCGACCCGTGGCTATAGTAGAAGACACTTGCCCACGGTGCCACGCGGTGGGACTGAACCCGGGATGATGTGGTTGGGATGCAAGCTCCTTACCACAGAGCCACTCCTGCGCCTCTTTATTTTTCTCTGAAAATGTAAAATCTAAAACCTAATGCATGTTTGTTTGCGTTATCCAGCATCTTGTTCCCAGAACTGATATTTTTTGCTTTGCTTTATAGGCGGTGCTTCGACTGGATCATATCGCAAATGAAATCTCACGAAAACAAAACTACCAATGTCAATTGAAATGTTATATTCCGTTTTATTGAAAATTGATCGAGATAAAATCAATTTGTCGTGTAAATAAATTTACACGACAAAAACAAGTAAATTAAAATCAAATTTCTGGCATAAATATCATTTAGAATATTTTAACTCAAAATCTACGAACGGGAGCAAAACATAAAAGGAAATTAATCAGCAATAACATCATCATCAACAACAGCAGCAACAACAATCTTTTCTTTTTTAACTGCAGTGAATCGAAGAAGTGATACATAAAATATATAGAACAACATTGAACAAAGACTTCAGAAATGTGTTGGGGCAATAGCAGAGACATTGTGCATAGACAGTGGAAGATTAAAGGACGCTAAACAAAACGGTCATATTGGAACATATAGATACAGAATCCTTGATCCATATGATCCAATACGTCAAAACATCTAAAAATTGTTATATTTGAAATGGTATTCATATTAGTTTTGTTCGATTATTATTGATATTGCGGCAGAGCGGAGCATCCAAGCTTTTCCAGATTATTGTCGGAGAGCGTGCAAAAAGATGATGGAAGATAATGAGAATTCATTGATATTTTTTCTACAAAATATAAAATCCATTTAATGTAGAGAGGGATTTTCTGTCAGTTTCCACTCCAATATATATACATATGTAAGTGAGTGTGATTTTGTTTGTGTGTGTGCATGTATAGATGTATAGATGTACTTATATATACATATATATATATTGCTCTATCTTTATAATGCATCACTCTTATGCATTTAACTGCACGTATAACTGACATCAAAAATTTACATATATGCAAATGTCTACCCACATATGTTGTAAATACAAGGCGTGGCTGTATAGTAAGAACCTTGCTTACTAACTACATGATTTCTGATTCAGTCCGACTGCGTGTGGTTCCTGAGGTGTCTTCTACAGTAGCCTCGAGTCGACCAAAGCCTTATGAGTGGATTTCGTAGACAGAAACTGAAAGAAGCCCGATGTATATATATGTGTGTGTGTGTGTGTGTATGTGTGTGTGTGTGTGTGTGTGTGTGTGTGTGTGTGTCTACCACCAGCTCTTGACAACCAGTATTGCTGTGTTTACGTCTTCGTAAACAAG
>NC_142937.1:20287362-20309862 GCF_046866305.1 Octopus bimaculoides
ATTGAATGGCAGCCATGATGTCGACATTTTGATACATGGCAAGAACCATCAAACTAAAGATAATACTTTTTCCAGTATTAGAAGACTCTCAACTACAACATTAACCTTTATGCTCTCCAAAGTTGTTGACTGTTCAACAACAATACGACAAGTAGTTCCTGCAAACAGGGGACTTAAAAATCATATGATTTAGCCCGAACAGCCTCTATATATGTGTGGGTGTGTGCGTGCGTATGCCTATATGTATGCCTGTGTGTATATGTATATCTTAGTATTTGTATTTGTTCAGCAACATCTCTCGAAAGTAACTGTTGGTTTGGTTACGTCCCCGTAATTTAACGGTTCGGCAGAGCAGGCCGATACCGATCGGCAGACCTATACAGTTTGGCAGAGCACAACCATACAAAATTAAGTACAAATGGTGATTTCTCTTGACTAAACTCTGGAAGGCGGTACTACAGCATGGCCGCAATTTATTGGCTTGAACAAGTGAAAGATAAATTAAACGTACAAATAAAGGAGTGCGTGGACAGGGTGAGGGAAATGTGGTCATGTGGTGGTGTTGGGTGATATGAATGCGCAAGTGGGAAATGAGGAAGTAGAAAATGTAGTTGGTAAATATGGAGTTCCTGGTCGGAACGAGAGTGGAGGGAGGTTGCTGGAAATATGTATGGAGCAGGAGTTGGTGGTGGGGAATAGTTTTTTAAAAAGTGGGAGAAAAACACAATGAAGGGTGGAGAGCGGGAATATTAGTGGGAAGCACAACATTTACTGAGCATGCAATGCAAATTGTTGAGTGGAGATATAATTTATTGCGTGTGCAACGATCAATAATCATTAATTGTTTTCAAATAGTTGAGAGACCTATTATGAATTAGTCTATTTCACCAAGTGACGTTGATACCATTCTTTCACGATGAATAAAATTCAATCTCCAACAATTTCTTCAATTTATTTTATTTGCGTATTTACTGATGCTTATTAAAATTTTGTACAATAATTCCAGAAGTGGTTAATCCTGATGAGAAACACTTTAAACTAGACATTAATAAAGTGTTTACACTGAACTTTAAGCATTTCGTCTTTGCTGTTTCCAAAAGTAACTTTGGTTAAGTAAATCTTTCAACGTAATTTCTTGATAATACAGATCTGCACTGGCAGTTGTGGAATATGTATAGAAATATCACAGAAAACAAATTTCTTACATCTGAAGAGAATTACTTTGAGGAATAATTTCTTCACTGCGAATAAATTTAGTCGTTCTCTAGCATCTGTAACAGGACGTACACAATTTCATTTACAGTCTAGAAACTCTGAAATGTAATTGCTTTCATTCTAATATTTTCGACTGACATTGTATTTTCTCGTAATAGTTTCACCACATTCGCCAATTCTTGATTCTCTACATTTAGTAATCTTGTGAAAACCAAAATGCTAATAGGAATTTACGAGCATATTATTGTCTGCAAATATTGATTGCACAGGAGGCACGTTCACATGTGAATGTGTATTTACGATTATCCACTTCTAAAGCTTCTATGTTATTTCTTTCTTTGTTGTATATTCTTTGTTCTCTTATCAAATGCACGGCCATCTGTACAACCGCGTGTGATTAGCCAGGCATTTTGAATTCTTTGAATTGTGACATTACTTCAAGAGCATTTATATCCTTGGCATTGACATTCTCTGAGTTCTCGGCTTCCATTCATTTCGTCAATTTGAACATTGACACAATGGTATCTGTTGTGTATATACTTAAAGATGCATTTGACTGATTCTCTGAAGAACTTATTCCTTTATTTGATATCGTAGTTAACATCGAAGGTAAGCTGTGTGCTGGACGGAATGCCTTACATACACAGCAATATAACTTTGTTAATTTTTTTGTGTTCATCATTTTTTATACGGTGGCTATTCGAAAACTGTTTGCAAAAGAATGCATCTTGAAATCATTAAAGAAACATTTACGATATTAATTATTCCCTTTGTATTGTGTATCAGGCTATATATTACCGCAAGAACTTCAATCATGTATTTGATAAAGGCTTCATAAAATACTGGTCATTTATATAGATTAAGTGGTTTGATCACAAGGCTAAATCTAGATTCTTCTGGTTATTAAATGTAACTTCCTTGTCCCATTATTAGAGATATGAGCCTGGGGGTAAAACCGTTGCATCTGGAATTCAATAATTACAAACATAAGCTATTTCGAAAGTGATATTCTTGAGGTCATTGTTCAGTGTAGTTCTTACTTTCATCTTGAAATTTGTTGCAACACTACGATGTCGCTGATAAGGAAATTGTCTAGGAATTTCATTGCAAGAAGTAATCTGTTTCGCAGCCGTAAATAAATCTGGTTTTCTAAACTCTTTCATTATAGACACGGCATTATATTTAGCGAGTTCTTTATAAATTAACTTGAATATATCTGAAATGATGATAAGAAATTTACTGTGCCATCAGCAACATGAGCCAAATGGTCGTTATGTTTGTGATACTCGTTAAACTGAGATGTTGTTCACATCTGCTTATACTGTTTTTTGGACAAAGCTGTAAAGCAAGAGAAAATAGATCGTTGATTTCTTGCGATTATCTTCTTCCTTCCTGCTCGGTATGGCCATTTTCTTATTATTGACATTTACGTAATGTTTGATTTTTAATAACTCGTTGCATACTTTAAAAAAATAGAGAAGAAATGTTGACTGATGTTTTTATAGTTTACAGTTATTTCCATTGTTCTTCTCGTTTTCTATCTTAGCTTTCTTTTCTTGTTTTAATCACCACCACAACCACCACCACTTTTCATTCAAATTTCGAGTGATCGTAGCCAATGAGAGTTGTCCAGTGATATTTAGGTAGTAAGGCAGTGGATCCCTGTGAGTTACTTGAGAGACATATTATGAATTAAATAGTCATTCGTATTAAAAATCAAAGATCAGCAATTATTTACATTAATACTTAATATTAAATATTAAAAAGAAGGCTTACTACTATTAACGAAATTGTGAAGGAAATAAGAGGGAATAGAAAAAATACAAAAGAAACGAACAGAAAATGTTGCGAATGAACATTTAACCAGAAAATTGAGAGTATGTAAAGAGATAATAAACAAAAAACGGAATGATTTATGTATAATGAGATACATTATAGCAAGCAGCAATTACATTTTTTAATGAAATTCTAATCAGCATGAAAAAAAGTAAATATTTATAGATCATCTTTTCCGTTCCTTGTGAAAAATGAAAAACATTCAGTTGGAAAGATTTACTTTTCGGACAATAAATCACAAAAAAGGATAATAATAATTAATAGATGATTAATTCTATGGAGCCAAACCGAGATGATATTTCGAAAATAATTTTATTTATTGAAAAAATAAATATATGGTATGCACTTCCCAATTTCGAAATGTAGTGATAAAAGAAATATTTTAAATACAGAAAAGCAAACCGTTGCATATAAAAAGCCATTCAACAATGTATGTAATAAAATTTAGAGAAAAAAGTAAAACTTACTTTTACTTAACAAAAGACAAATAATTCACCATAAAGAAATAAATTCTACTAATATCCAATCATAAAATGTTTTTATGTCAGCAAGAATGAAAGTGCGAACTTATTCGTGTAGTTCCGATTCGGAAAGCGGGAAATATGTAACAAAACCGATCTCAGGTTGCGGATTTATTTCTTCATAACAAGCAATAAGTGTCTTTATTTACGTAACAGTTTGCTGAGAAAACTGACTATAATGTGAACTCTCACGGAAAATATATGCAATAACCAAAATTAAAATTGACATGGAAATTATGTGTGCGTGTGTGTATCTTTACAGATATATACACACGTATACAGGTGATATTTATAGATAATATTTACATATATATGTGTGTATATATACATATCGGAAAGTACATGCGTGCCTGTGGGTGTGAGAGTGAGTTCGTGGGGGGAGAACTCGTGAGAGCGAGTGTAGCTAATTGCATTTCGAATACACATACGTTTTTACTTTCCAGCCCGGTTATAAAGTGGTCGCACGGTGGCAACTTAAGGCAATCAGTAATGCCAAGTGCAAAACATTTTCTACAAAATCTCATATTTTCCCCGATCTGTTTGCCCCCATTACAACATTCGGTATAATAAATTCCCAAGCACGAACAACGCGCATGCCCATCTAGATACTATTTGGCACTTAAATAGTTGCATTCATTGATTATCCCTTTGCCTAAAATCTTGTTTATGCGAACAAAATTATCGTATTCCAAATTTTGGCACAAGGCCAGCAATTTCGGATGAGGGGCTTAAGTCGATTACATCAACACCACAGTTCTGTTGGTACTTCTGTGAGGCATTGGATCCCTATGAGGTAGTTGAGACATATGAATTAAATAGCCATTCGCTTTAAAGATCAAAACAGATCAGTAATAATTTACATTAATACTTGATATTAAATATTAAAACAAGGAATTGCCATTATTGACGAAATTGCGAAGAAATTAAAAAGGAAAAAGCAAAAATGCAAAAGGAATGAGATGAAATGCAAAGTTGTCCCTTCAGCGTTTGAACTTGAAATATACAGACGTACGAAATACTGCGAAGCATTTTATCCGGCACAGTAGCGATTCTGCCCGTTCGACAACTTTTTTTCTGATTTGGTACATGGATAAGTTCGAAAAAGGGAGCAAGTCGATTACATAGGTCCCAACGTTTAACTGGTACTTATTTATCGATCACAAAATGATGAAAAGTAAACTCGCACCTGGCGGCATTTGAACTCATGATGGAAGGACCGATGAAATGCCGGTAGGCATCTTGTCGGGCGCGGTGCTGCCTTTTTCTGAGCCGAAATATCAAAATTAAAATGCTACCTACATAAATGAAAAACCTTCGAAAATGACGAGAATGGAAACGAAATGAATATAGCGCTGCATATTTTATTAGCTTGTGGTGAAAACAATCACATCCACAAACTACAAACGTTGCAAAAGTATCAAGTAATTGGCCGACGTATCGTATTTGATGGCATAAAACACATACGACTATATTACGCCCAAATTTCAGCAAAGAATTTTCAGGTGAAATTGGCTTTAGTGGAAATGAAGTTTATGTGATACCCAAATTCTTATACAGCACTGAGGGTGATATATTGAGAAACTTATTTTGAAAAAGAAGCTAGCTTACATGCCATCAAATACAGAATGTATTTTCAATATAGGTAGAATATCCAGCAAAATCACTGCAGGTTTCTATAGCGTTCGTTCACATTCTATATTTACTGCTTTACCAAACGTGGCTGTATGATATCTATTCGCGAATCGTATGCTTTATATATATAAAAAAAATTATATTTTTCTGATGTACACAAGGTACAATATTATGTTTATTTTTTTAATACACTTTATATATTTAAAAAATATTGAATTTAGTTTACATTTTTCTCATAATGTTTGTCTAAATAGCCCCCAGCCTTTGTCCATATATATTTGTCTGTGTGTAAATGTATGTATACGAATATACACGTATACATATATTCAGGAACAAAAGAGTACCAATTTTTATATACACGTAGACAAACACACACACACGCTCATGTATATATACTCACAGGTACATTGGATGGATGTATACGTATATAAATATATGCAGTCATGGATACACACATATGCAAACAGCCACACACACTCCAAAATTGCCCAAGCACAGATACTTCTAGTTAAGGACATAAACACGTAGATAGACCTCTAGAGATATATTTACACGCATACGTACATATACATACGTGTATATATATATATATATATATATATATATATATATATATATATATATATATATATATATATATATATATATATATATACATATATATATATATATATATATATATATATATATATATATATATATACATATACAAATATATGTGTATACTCACAGGCACATTGGATGGATGTATACGTATATACACGTATACACTCATTGATACACACATATGTAAACAGCCATATACACCTCAAAAATTCCCAAACACAGCTATTTCTAGGATTCTTCCTTCTTCTGCAAGAAACACGATAGGAATAAATGAAACACTTACAAATACCCACGGAAAAAGTAGATGTTTCACTTATTCTTATCGTATATATATATATATATATATATATATATATATACACACATATATATATATATATATATATATATATATATATATATATATATATATATTTATATATATATGTGTGTGTGTGTGTGTGTGTGTGTGTGTGTGTGTGTGTGTGTGTGTGTGTGTGTGTGTGTGTGTGTGTGTGTGTGTGTGTGTGTAATTCGCCGTCATTAAACAGTGAGGAAGGCTGCAGGGACCACCACCATTGCTAAAAACGAGATTCAAAGAATTTTTAGCCACAAAAAGCACATCTCCCGTTTAATGCTGGTGAATTATTTCTCTTTTCCTTTTGAACTCCGTCTGTCCACCTTAATCTTATATAATAAAATAGTGTGTGAGTGTGTGTGAGTGCGTGTATGTATGTTCTTTATGGATTCGAAAACTAAGTTGTTGATTTTGACGTATGGGGTATCAAAAGATTAAGTAACCAATCGGGTACCAAATTGAGGATGATTTTTGCACAACAACACTTTCTTACTACAAAAGTAACCACTAAAACTAGGTCGGGTCGCACTATTTTGAAGTTTTTAGCTAAGGGAGGCAACGTTGTCTGAACAATTTTTATTCTGAGATCGTAAGGACAAGATGTTTAAAATACATGGATTTTACCAGGGACTGAAACTTCGAAGTTATGCCAACTTTATTTGCATGATTTAGTTGATAATCTTTTAACGTGAAGTATGTTTGTCTGTATTTTGTTTAGCCCATAGCTGCCTCTGATGGAGCAGACCCATCGCATATTTGTTTGTTTTCTCCTGAAATACTGCAAGACAGTCTTCCTTTTTTCTTTTTTATTAAAGCGCGTTTTTCTTAAGAGAGATTTGGCTACTATTTGTAGTAGCTCAATTTACCACAGATACACCTGTTCATACGTTTGTGTGTGCGTGTGTGTTTTGTGTGTGTTAGTTTTAGTGTGCTTAAAAACACCTTTTTCTCAGAGTATTTTACACGAATCTAGACATCTTTCTTACTGCTAGCCATTCAGCTTCAAATTGCAATTGTTAATTGTTGGAAGTCAAGGAGACTAACATATACATATAGTGTTATGGTATTGAGTGCAAGTTCAATACGAAGTTTTGAACTCACTATCTTGAAATTAATAATCCATTACCTTAAATTTGACGCCAATAAGTTTTAAACATTTTACTAGGTTTAGTCTTCCGACTGTAGCCATGATGGTGTATCTCCTTCAAAAATTTAATTGATCATACTCTCTACGTATTTCAATCTGGCATTCATCTTATAGATCTCTGCTTGATGAACTGATAACTTTGAGACATAGTGGGACACAATACTCAATTTAACAGCAAATGTAAACACACACACATATAAGGTACTAGAATGACTATGTGGTTGAGACGTTTGCGTTCTAACCACATGGTTCCACGTTCAATCCCACTGCATGGTATTTTGGGCAAGTGTTTTTCTACTATAGCTCTAAGCCAACAACAGACTTTTGACTGAATTTTGTTCACGAAAACTGCAGCGTTGTTCACAAGAAAATGACCAAAAATATATTTCATATATATATATATATATATATATATATATATATATATATATATATATATATATATATATATATATATATATATATATATATATATATATATATATATATATACATATATATATATATGCAGAGAGAGAGAGAGAGAGAGAGAGAGAGAGATGAAATTTTGAATTTAGTTCGCGGACCCCCAGTACTACCTATGCAGATAATCAAGGTTCCGCTGACCCCAGGTTGGGATTCACTTCTATAAAATTTTGTTTTTAATCACGAAAGCATATATTTTATTATATACAGATACAAGTACATACACACTGATAGTTTCAACACAAATACAGACACAATTGCAAACCAGGTCAGAATGAACAATATCGTGTCTCAAACAAGAACGAAAGAATAACAAGTGATTGTCTTACTCTCTCTCACATCGCTGTGACTCAAAGTGCTAGAAATAGCAACGAGAGCAACTGATATTAAATACAGAGCATTGAATTCTTTGCTTTAAAGAAGAAAGGACACATTGTAACATTTGGTGCTAGATATACAAAAAGACTGCAAGGTAGTCATGAATTGAATAGTTAGCATCATAATATCTCCATCTTGTAAATCACGATTGATCATATAACAATACGCTGTAATTAATCACAATATACAAAACACAATATCAATGCCATGTGCTGCAACAATACGTTGCCGCTAGGGCTTCCATACATGATTAGACAGACACATATATACATGCATTACTTCACACACACACTGACACAAATACACACACAGACAATTATATACGTGTGCGTACGCATGTGTGTGTGAGCGAGAATGTATGGAAATGTGTAAGGGAAGAAATGAAAATAAGTAGCTCCTAACACATATACTGTTATATAGTGATATGAAACTTATTCAACATGTTGTTAAATGTGTGTTTGTGTGTGTTTGTGTGTGTGAGTATGTATGTTTGTATTTGTGTCTGTGTCTGTGTTTTCGTGTGCGTCTGTGTCTGCGCGTTTGTGCCTGTGTCTGTGTGTTTGTATGTATGTCTACGTGTTTGTGTGTATGTGTTAGTTGAAAGAAAATGTTGACAACGTGTTTGGTGTCTGTAAAAAGCCATATTTATAAAAGCCAGTTTCACAGTTTCATGATTTTCAGAAGGAGGGTGTAATAGATGGACTCAGAACTATACCGAATTTATCTTAACTGGAATATGAAATCTTGTCAATTTTATAGAGAGTTCACAGTTCATATTGCTATCATTTGGGGGTACAGCTTCGTTTGTTGAAGCATGCCACGAGGACAGAGGGTCATGTCACTGCATCGAAATATTTGCGGCAAATCTTACTATAATTTTTCAATGAATATAATATTTGGCATCATCGATAGCAATTGTGTGTTATGTAATTATATTAGATTATATGATAGTAGAAATGGTAATTATACCAAAAGTCAATCCTATGTTAAGCTAATGAATGCATCACGAAACCACGTAATAGCATGAGCTACCAGTTTTCAGAATTGCTCTAATCAGTTTAGAAATACATTACATGATTGTATGCAAGTCATAACGAGTTGTTTAAATGGTTGCCTGTGTGTTTACGTGTGACAGTGTGAACTACAACAGTATAATAGCTCTGTTTGACATATTCTATGTCTTAATCGATCCTGCTTTGTAACTTTATATATAAACAAATTTTTTGTTATATATATAATTCAATATTTGATGCGTGGCTTTGATAGGACAAGGTAAGGCGAATTGATTTGTATTTTTCTCATAGGTCTACATGTCTACTTTGTGGAATTTGTCTAGCATTAGAATGTCATATTTGTTGTCTGTGAATGATATATTTGTGTCTGTTTTTCAAGCTGCGTATCAATTTTCTAATAAATTCTTTTTACAAGCCTTATATTTAAAAGCATAAATTCATTCTTTCAACGATTTTTATAGTTTAAGTACATCTTGATTGAAATTTAAAACAGGTACCTTACATATAATTAGTAGAGGTTTTGCAGTTAGGGATATCGCAGTTTTACAAGTTCATCAATCAGTCTTTAATCACCAGTCACAAACAACAGAACGGAAATCCACTACAAACCTATTTTGTGATACTACAAACTACTCCCTATTCAGTCCTAGTCAGCTAAAATGCATCGAAACATAACCACTTAGCCTAGCACAAACACCAACTTAGTAGTACTCCACGTGCTACACGGGGAAGATCCTCGTGAAAACGTTGCTCAACAAACTGAATTAGTAATCGCATTTGTAACTCAATGGGGATTTCCAGACCAATAAAAATATATAGTTATAGTGATGTTCTGTCTGCGACAGGTCCATGAAAATGTGCGAAACCCAGCATGAAATTGTATGAGAGCTTCATTGATATCCTCAAAGAGTTAGACATGATAATATAATCTAGCAGATTATAAAGAATGCCAGAAATTTTTGTGATACTACAAACTACTCCCTATTCAGTCCTAGACAGCTAAAATGCATCGAAACATAACCGCTTAGCCTAGCACAAACACCAACTTAGATGTAAAACGGCCAAACTAACCTCGTTGAATTTACAAGAAAATCGAATTAACAAGAAATGGTATTGAACAAGGAAATAGTATTGAAGTACACAATCTCATTAAGAATCGATTCTCATGACTTAGCAAAACCCAGATAACTGGACAGAGTTAAAGACTTTTCCTATACTTATAATGGTTGATAAGATTAACGCATGAGCTACGAAAGTAGTACTCCACGTGCTACACGGGGAAAATCCTCGTGAAAACGTTGCTCAACAAACTGAATTAGTAATCGCATTTGTAACTCAATGGGGATTTCCAGACCAATAAAAATATATAGTTATAGTGATGTTCTGTCTGCGACAGGTCCATGAAAATGTGCAAAACACAGCATGAAATTGTATGAGAGCGTCATTGATATCCTCAAAGAGTTAGAGATGATAATATAATCTAGCAGATTATAAAGAAGGCCAGAATTTTTTTCCGATGTCTGAGATATGACGCTTGTACACTAATATAGTGTCTCAGGATAGTCACATGTACTTTGTCTCCATGCAATTTGAACTAGCATCTTTATGTTTTTGATTATCGTCGTTGAGAAAAATCCTGCACTTTGTGGATGGCGTAGTCGATATCTCAGAAATGGAGTCTTCGTCTTACCATGCTTTCGTATGATTTTATCATCATATAAATTCTTGACAAAGACACTGCAACTCTGCAATTATAGCGCAAATATGGATCATAATCATTTATAACCACAATGTATCATCATATATATATATACACAAACATCATATATATATATATGTGTGTGTATATATATATATATATATATATATATATATATACACACAAACATCATATATATATATATATATATATATATATATATATATATATATATATATATATATATATATATATATATATATATACACAAACATCATATATATATATATATATATATATACACAGACATCATATATATATATATATATATATACACAAACATCATATATATATATATATATATATATATATATATATATATATATATACACAAACATCATATATATATATATATATATATATACAAACATACACAAATATGTTAAGTATGATCTTTATTTGTATGTGCATAGATGTATTTGTATAGAGATGATAAACAGTAGACACCATACGATGCAAAGAGACTATTTACTACCGTAAGTTACAGATTTTGTCCCACATTGAAATCAAAAGCCATTTCGATAAACTGAAATCCGCCGAATAAACGAAGATACATAAACACTTTCTAATGTATATTGTCCAACTTTGGTTATTTATGCTAGCTGTATACATGCTTGAACTTTACTATCGTCCTACACCAGGATATTTTGATCGAATCAGCCTATTACTATATTCGTATATATGTACGTGTATATTAAAAATGAGACGCTTCAATGTCATAGGTGTTTGTTTCAGACATTTGGCAAATGAAATCTGTAATATTAAGTTTCTTTTGACTTTCGGGTTGTAGAATTCTGGATCTGAAAGGTGTATAAGAGAGTTGTAACTGAAACATGACATTTCAGACACTTTCTAATATTTGGTAAGAGACTAATACATCAATTATTTTAGAAAATTGGGCAATTTGGCAGTCATATGCTGGTTACAAGGTATGAAATGTCAAAATTGTGAATTGTATATGTAATTGCACCTGGGTACACAACATTAAGTTAGATATTAGCGTCAGTAGGTAGATTCAGTGTTATGGCATAATACATGTGGGAAATAAATCACAAACCTGGTTTAGATGTTAGTACAAAACAGCCAACATTTCTAATTATTTGGTATCTACTCTTCAAGCCTACGTAAATGGAACAAAACAAATGGTGATCGACTGGTTTCAAACTATTCATATAATTGAGCCGTCTCGAAATCGATATCAAATACTAAAAATATGTAACTTATTAGATGAACAACAAGGATGTCCACATTTAATGTTGTATCTTCCTCTAATTTGTAGAAAGGAAGGTTACCGGTCGATAGCCCTTCTTTCTTAATTATTTTCTTATGAACGAAACGATTGTATAGAAATATTGCTCAGCCAAGACTTAAACCTAAAGCACATTCTCTTTTTCTCGGAACACCCCACAGTTCTAGCAACTCCAACTAAGCGTATCAAACAAACAACAAACAAACTTGAGATGAGAGACAATAAATACTTGATATATCTTTCCTGATTTTGACACGCTTTTTAATCAAAAATTTATCGATTGATATCTGCATAACATCAGAGAATTGTTTCATTATGAAACTATTCACCTTTTTAAAAGCACCAAATATAAGCGATTTATTGTTCCTTATTGTTTTTTTACACATGTAATATGTAGTTACGAAACTTGAAACTACTGACAACATTTCTTACGTATTTTCCGGAGGAATAAACGGAAATATTAATAATCGATTATTTAACTGAACATATTTGATTGTATTTTAGCACTCATAATCTATGTATAAAATCTACTGACATCAACAAGCTTATAAATTATATTATTTTATATATTTACCAACATCAAGTTCTGAGTATGTCTTGTGTTAAGTATATTCTCTGACAAAAATGATTTTATTCTGCCATCAAAGGGAGTTTTCTTAGTTCATATTTTTGAAGAAGTTTATTTTCATTGAGAAAATGTTTCAATTCATAGTTATACAAAGGACTCTTTAGAATTTCAAGTTTAATTTCAAGTCTGCAGAAGTGTAAGATACCTCTAGGTATAATAACCAGCTTATTTGACAAACCTCCTTATTTGTTAAAAAGAAAAAAAAAAAATTCTCAATTCTAACAGAGGTCATATGAAGAAACTTCTACGATATATTTCAAAGAGCTAGATACAAAAGCTGCAAGACACACAAATCCAAAATTTCGCTCTATATAAAGGACAAGAGTAATTTGTTTACTATATTCAAATAGCTGAATAGACTAGATTGTAACAGTCAGGATGACACTGGTTACGGGTTTCCAGGAAGATTGATGATACGAGCCCAAAGCAACAAGCGCGTCACAATATTCAACGCCAAGACTCTTTCAATAGTATACAACATTATGGTACTTATTATATTGATATCTACAATGTATCAGCTACATTTTATACATTACTAGCAGAGCAACCCGGCGTTGCCCGGGAATGAAATTGTTGCTTATATACTGGAAGGAAAAAAGCAAAATATGCTGTATAGAAATCTGAGGACATTCCGTAGATGGACTCTCAGATGAATGATGACTGGGCACCTCTCATGAATTGGAAAATTGAAGATACGCCAAAACGCCTCATTGGTACTTGGAAACATTTACGAAAATTAAAATGTGGCTTAAATGAAAAACATGATTTACGTGAATATCCTCACAAGAGTAATTGAAATAAATTGCGATTGTGGAACCCTTCACGCACGCACGAAAGCACACATGCACGCGCACGCACACACACAGAGTATCACACATCAGATGAAATGGAAGTGTGTGTGTGTGTGTGACAGAGAGAGAGAGAGAGAGAGAGAGTGAGAGAGAGAGAGAGGTTTGTTGTCATGTATACGTACACGCATAAATATGCATACATCTTTGTGTATGTGTGTGTGCGTGTGTATGAGAGAGAGAGAGAGTAAATCTATACTATATATAAAACAGAGATGTGTGTGTAATCGACTTCACCAAATGCTTCCATACTTGTGAAGCGTGAATAATTTGACCTCGGATAAATGTTAGGCTCTTCATTTGATTTTTTTTATCTCTAATTAAAAATAAATAATATTGCTTTATATTTAAGATTCACTTCTTTAAAAAGGTTCCTCAATGTCAACTTCCGGTATTGACGTAACAACGGCAAAAAGCTTCACTCTCTATTTTGTGTGTGAGTGTGTGTGTGAGTGTATATGAGAGAGAGAGAGTAAATACTATATACACACCTCTCTCTCACTCTGTCTCACACACATACACACGAACACATACACCCCTTGACTCACTCACACTCTGTCTCTTACAAACACACACATACATAAATGTATACAAACATTTACAAAGACACACGTGTGTATGCGCGCGCGTGCGTGTTTGTAAGAGACAGAGTGCGAGTGAGTCAAGAGTTGTGTCGTCATATGCATACATCCAAAGATGTGTGTATATTTATGCATGTACGTATACATGACAACAAACCTCTCTCTCTCACTCACACTCTGTCTCTTACAAACACACACATACATAAATGCATACAAACATATTTACATAGACTCACGTGTGTATGCGCGCGCGCGTGCGTGGGGGGTTCCACAATCGCCATTTATTTCAATTACTCTTGTGAGGATATTCACGTAAATCATTTTTTTCATTTAATCCCCATTTTAATTTTCGTAAAAGTTTCCAAGTACCAATGAGGATTTTTGGCACATCTTCAATTTTCCTCATTCATGAGAGGCGCCCAGCCATCATTCATCTGAGAGTCCATCTACAGAATGTCCTCTCAAATTTCTATACAGCATATTTTGCCTTTTTTTCTTCAAGTATATACGGAACAGTTTCATTCCCGAGCAACGCCGGGTGCCTCTGCTAGTACTACATACGCACCGCTCTCTCACTCTGTCTCACACACATACACACGCACACATACATCCAATAATGATGGATGCATATGACAACACACCCCTTGACTCACTCACACTCTGTCTCTTACAAACACACACACACATAAATATATACAAACATATTTACAAAGACACACGTGTGTATGCGCGTGTGTGCTGTGTGTGTGTGTGTGTGAGAGAGAGAGAGAGAGAGAGAGAGAGACAGACAGAGAGACAGACAGAGACAGAGACAGAGAGAGACAGAGCCAGTGAAGGGGTGTGTCGACAATTATACGTACATACATAAATAGTCATACATTTCGTGTACGTACGTGTGAGAGAGAGAGAGAGAGAGAGAGTCACTGAAACATCTCTCTGTCTGTCTGTCTGTCTGTCTGTCTCTCTCTCTCTCTCTCTCACACACACACGTGCAGATATACACACAGAAAAGATGTATGCATATGTATTTATGTATGTACGTAGACATCACAACACACCCCTTCACTCACACACATACAGAAACACACATGTGCCAAAAAAGAAAAATAGAAAATTTATTTACGGAAATTAACGAAGTGTGCGAGTTCAGAACGAAATCAAACCTGGAGTGTGTGAATGAGAGAGAGAGAGAGAGAGAGAGAGAGAGAGAGAGAGAGAGAGAGAATATATGAGATGAACATGGAACGCCCAAAAATCGTATAAATAAAAGCACGTTAAAAACTATCTTGTACGGAATATTGAAATTTATGAACTTCGTAAATATGTGTTTCAGTAATTGATCGTAGTAGAGAGTGAGAGACGTCGCCGTTTTTTCACGTCCGTACCGGAAGTTGACGTTGAGAAACCTTTTTAAAGAAGTGAATCTTAAATATAAAGCAATATTATTTATTTTTAATTAGAGATAAAAAAATCAAATGAAGAGCCTAAGATTTATCCGAGGTCAAATTATTTATGTATCACAAGTATAGAAGTAAATAGTGAAGCCGTTTTCACGTGTAAAGCGATTACACACACACCTCTGTTTTATATATAGTATAGATGAAACTGGTAAAGTGTAAGTGAAAGGTTCTATTGTCATTATAAGTGATAGAATACATTTTCTGTAAATGGGAATGTGTTTATATGTGTATCTGAACGCTTACTTGTGTCTGTATAACTGCGTTATATTGAAATGCAATGCCTAATGGACGACATTGATATCATAGTTTGTATTTTCATTCTCTTATTTGTTGTTCTCTTTGAATGACTAAAAAACGAAGTTGCTAGGTCACTAAGAGTAAGCAATAACTGATAGCATTGTTACAGATATTGTGGTCCTTAAAGCATACACTACTTACATTTCAAAGACTTAATGACTGGCAAATAAGACAATCGATTGTTTACTAACGACTGTTTTCCCAAATGTTTGCAGTTTTCAGTTTAATAGACATCGCCTTTATCAAAACATTCTTGGTTAGGTTTAATATTTGAAAATGCAAAATGTATCCGTCTTTCTTTGTCTCTGGTTCTCTCTACGCATATGCGTATGTGTGTGTGTTCGTGTGTAAACATACATACATACACACGCACATACACATATGTTATAATTTAGAATGAACAGTGAAAGGTTGTCAATATAGTACTCGGAGTTTCAAATGTCAGAGCGAAGAGCTGCGATACATTCACGTCCGCTAATAACGACAACATAACGACAACAAACGTTATGAAATACGGTTGAATAAAAGGAAAGGATCTCTAACAGGGGGAAACAATAAAAAAAGAATACAGGCAATTATATTCTTACAATACAGAGACATAAAACCTCCAGCGTACGTATACACTCACGCAAACGTGTATATGTACATACACACGCATACACAAACATATAAGTATGTACGTACTCGTACATACACACGTATCCACCCACTCGCACACGTGTGTGTGTATATATATATATGCGTGTGTGTGCGTGTGTGTGTGTGTGTGTGTGTGTGTCTGTATGTGTGTGTGTGTTTCCATGTTTCCAAAGGGGAATTATTCCCAGAGAATTCCCAGAGAATTTCTCTCAAAACATGGCTATGATGCTCCCCCACTACTTCTGCTCATGATGAGAGATGCACATATCGTCAGCCACCAACGGACATGCTCAACTGGTTAAGGTCAAACAACTGACAAGCAAATCTGTGGTACTGAGTAGAATATTTGCTGTATCCCATACATTGTACCAAGACACAACAATGTACATTATAACACTTCCAATCAATTAAGATCAAAAGCCATGGGAGCCACTGCCTGGTACTGCATCTGGGCATTATTATTATTATTATTATTATTATTATTATTATTATTATTATTATTATTATTATTATTATTATTATCTGTAAGCATTAGAGTAAACTTTAAAAAAAAACATTCAAAATTTGATTTCTAGCAAACACAGTCTAAGAACTTACTGCCAGAAATCAGTTTAAATCTGCAACCAATAGAAAACCAGCAAAAATATTAACAATCGTGTATTTTTTTTATACATTTATATATTTTTTTTTATGAATGTAAGATCGAAAATAAACAGAAAGATTTGCATTAAGAAACGTGAAAAAGAAAAAAATATTAAAAAAGAAAATACAGTATAGAAAAGATAAATTGTGCAATAAATTACATTTTCTTTGTAAAGAGAAGTTTAACTAAAGACTATTAACTCTATATTAGCAAAATATGTTTTCTTTTAGTTGTTTTCCAATTTCTTTTTACGTTCTTTAACTGTTATTATTCATTGATGAGCTCCAGATATCTAGAGTAGAGTGGGTGTTGTTGTTGCTGTTGTTCTTATTTAGCAAAAGATTAGCACTGATTGAACAGAGAAAATTTCATATATCTTCACGATGTAAACGTCCAAAATTTTTTTGAGACATAATGTATATTGGAGTACATTATTTTCTCTAGATGATATAAAAACATGCTTGCTTTTCTAGCAGGTCGATCGCTGTCTTTGAGATTTAATCTCTGATTCAAGAGCTCCCGACCTGAATTTTGAACAGTAACCATCGGGAAGTCAATTTCATTTCAGATTCCTTAAGTGTCCATTCGGTTTTAGCATTCACCATCCATGCTACTGTTTAAAGAATAGACATGGCAAAGAGTGGTTATATTTACACAGTATGAGATGTAATTTCGATTCAAACATCATCTTACTGCATTTTCATAGGCATGTAAAATGGCGGTATACCTACCTTTGTCATATTTTATTGGCTGTCGTGTTCTCTCGGTAAGTGTTTTCCACTCTTTGAGAGCTTTTAATTCTTAATACAGGACATGGTTTAGAGCGTGGAATTAGATCTACAAAGTAAAATGCAATAGAATAGGAGAAAAAACTGTGAAACGATTCTGATAAAGATTTTAGCTGTTTCATTTGCCTATCTAACCCATTCTAGGATGCTAAAAAAGAGTAGTAGTAGTAGTAGTAGTAGTGGTAGTAGTAGTAGTAGTAGTAGTAGTAGAAGAAGAAGAAGAAGAAGAAGAAGAAGAAGTAGTAGTAGTAGTAGTAGTAGTAGTAGTAGTAGTAGTAGTAGTAGTAGACGAAGTAGTAGTAGTAGTAGTAGTAGTAGTAGTAGTAGTAGTAGTAGTAGAAGACGAAGAAGAAGACGAAGAAGAAGAAGAGGAAGAGGAAGAAGAAGTGGAAGAGGAAGAAAAGAAGAAGAAGAAAGGAAGAAGAAGAAGAAGAAGAAGAAGAAGAAGAAGAAGAAGAAGAAGAAGAAGAAGAAGAAGAAGAAGAAGAAGAAGGGGTGAGTAGTTGAGAAACAGGCGTCAGAGGAAAGGCGATCAATGTTAATAAAGCGTTTCCTTATTCTTTATTTTTTTTCATTTCATTTCCCCAAGAAACTTCTATGTGGCGTATTAATATATATTATCAGTTTAAAGATCTTCACAAAATGAGGTTTATAGTTGTTTTACTTATTTACTCACTTGATGGCAACTAATCTTGTTAAAACAGACATAAAGCTGACAAGGGAATCATAAAAATTAGTTCTTTAAATAATGTAATGCGTTCAGGTGTTGTGTTCTGTTTTTTAATCAGTGAGATAATAAGGCGACTTAAAAATTTTGTGTTGCATTCAATTCTGCATAGCATAGTAATATTATATCGGAATGTGAACGGTGGAAATACGCAGATTCTCTAAAAGACATAGAAACATCCTTTGAAATCTTTTCTTAAACGCTTCATTTCGTTTTACTTTCCATATATAAATGTTAATAGATTTTAGGAATAACCAAAATCATGTGAGGCTTTGAATTTTCCCTTTAGAAGGAGAAGGCCTTAACGTACCAACTGTAGACTTGCTAGAAATACCAACCAAACTTTTCTCAAATCTCTGGGTAATGCAGTTCTGGATACACTATCGCAAAATTGAATTAGAAGGTCATGGTATGAACGCTTTAGTTTTTGTTCCATTTAATCATATCTTATCTGGAGAGTAAATTGCAAAAGAACAATTTGATGTTTTGTGATTTATGTTCATCAACGAATTACTAGATCAATTCCATATGTAACGTTTCAATTTTAAAAACGTGTTTACTGTGTAGAGAGGAGAGATAGAAGGTTGTTGCTATATATCTCAGAATATTTCATTTCGCTCGTCAGTATTCTGCGTTCAATTTGCAGAATTAAATTGAATATGCTAAGTCTTCAGATTTTAAAAGACTACCCCTCCATCTTGGAAGAATAGAAACATGTACCAGTAGTATATTTAGAATAAGTCTCTTGACTATACTTTCTCTATTACCTTTGACCCTCTTTTCAATGAAAAGCAGTTTTCATTGTAAGTGATAAGCTGGTCATTATTAACTCTTAAGAAGAATATCAAATTATAAAAGACTCACTAAGTTTGTCTGTATTCTTCTATATCCCTATATGAATTCGAGGTTTAAATCGAGTAATATAAAGCATTTCTTCGTGTCTGCAAAATCACTTTGAATGGCTTAATGTTGCTACATTTAATAAATTATGAAGTGCATGTATATAAAAGTAAGAAATGAGCTGCTCTATGTGACTAAGTATTAAATCAAATATTGATTTCTTTGTGCACTAATTAACCTGTCGATCACTAATGAACAGCAAAACTCTTTTATATTTTCTTTGGCAAATTCTTACACACTGCAGACATGAGATACGCGTAATTCACTCGATATCAACAGCGAAAACAATTAAAATATCAGTCTCGGCATTAATATAATAAACGATGGTGTTTTTATTTTTTTTCACAGACATAGCCTCACATTTGTAATTAGTCTTCAGATATACTGTATAGCGTTTTGATGATTCCCTGTACGTGTAATTAGCTCGCATAAAAAAATCTGTGTCAATTCTTAACCAATTTTGTCTTCCTTAATAAGATACCGGTAAAGTGATTTTCTTATGGTTTCGCTTTGAAAATATTCATAGGACTGAATGCAGGCAAATTGAAATAGGTTAAAGAAATAAATAAGAAGCGTTAAACTACGTCACATCTAAGCTAGAATCTCAATGCAATGTAATGCAAACCCATATATGTGTTCCTGTTTGAAGAATTGTAAGCCCTACTGACATGTGTTGCGAATAGTAGTTTCCGGTTTCCTATCAATATTTAAACAATCTAATGTTCTCAATCTACCAGTATCGTCCTGTGCGATATATTGTTGTTGTTATTGCCATTATTTGTCCTTTTGTTACTGCTCTGGCCTAAATTCGTTTTGCATTGTGGATCTATTCATTGTCTTTAGTTATTCCTTTCTATAATTATAAGCTGGATCTAATTTGGCCGACATTTTATTCGTATCAAATTATATCACAGACGTTCTTTATGTTCCCCCTCAACTTTACCTCCTGTGACACTACTGTTGGCATTCTTGCGGAACAGATTTAAAGTAAACAAGAAACTGATTTTAAAAGTATTATATAAACCTTCTTATCCCAATGAAATAGTATCTTTTATCTTAGGAATTAGTAATTGACAGAAATCTTATAACTTTGCTACAAGATTGCTGAGAATTAGCATTGTTTTGAGGGTAAAGAGCACCTGTAATTCTGCTGTCAAATTTTGGCACAAGGCCAGTAAATGCAGGGTAGGGAGCAAGAAGATCACATCGCTCCCATTGCTCAACTAGTCATTATTTTATCAACACTGAAAGGATGAAAGCAAAGTTGACCTCGGTGTAATTTCAACTCAGAACCTAATGTCGATCGAAACGCCGCTAATTCTGCCAGTTTGTCGTCTTAAATGCATCTGTAATTTTAACTCTAATTTCTTTGCTTAGTTAATGTTGTTGTTGATACTGACGCGGATGGCATTGCTGTTTCTCTTGCTGACGCTGGTCCACTATGCACGTCGATCGACGTGTTATATTGTGAAAAGCATTCCAGCCAGAAATGTTGATATTTTAAACAATTACACAGCCAAAATTGTGATATTCATTGTATAATTCTGTTTTTAAACGAAAATGGCTTAC
Source organism: Octopus bimaculoides (assembly GCF_046866305.1). Classification (NCBI taxonomy): domain Eukaryota; kingdom Metazoa; phylum Mollusca; class Cephalopoda; order Octopoda; family Octopodidae; genus Octopus; species Octopus bimaculoides. Next base: position 20,308,601 of record NC_142937.1, read on the forward strand.
GGGAGATGTAAGCGATCTTTCCGAGACGATCATGCAAACACGAAATGGTTGTGATGATCTCTCTCCGGTTAAAAACTAATATTCTATGAATTGAAGTCAATAACCTGCGAGGTCATGGCAATTTAAACGGCAGAAAATCAAGTGCTAACACCGAGAAGACATAAAAGTATATTTTCAACCATTCAGAAAACATAACACTCATTTTCCCACAATTATACTATCTCCAGCAATAAGCAACATAGGAAAGAAATAACCTGAGCGTTATCAGGAATACGAATTTCTCTGATCCACACAAACAGACGTTTATCGCTTATCATTTATACAGATATTTCGTTTTTAATCAGTGTGTCCGTTCATATATTCGTGCGTGTACTACATTGCTTTATACTGTGTAAATATTGGTGGTTCTATCTCACCTGGTACCTATTTTTTCAACCGAGAAAAGATGGAAGGCGAAGTTGGCCTCGATGGTATTTGAACTCAAAAAACGTAGACACGTACGAAATGCGGCTAAGCATGCTGCCCGGCGCGCTAATGATTATGCCACCTCACTGCCTTATCTTGCGCCCACTTTTATATTGTAAAACCTCATCATTGAACATTCTTAGAGTATTTGAAATAATTCTGGCGTTGTTTTACTATGATTCGGTTCTGTGCAAGATTGTATGGAAGCCCAGAAGTTACGTATAGTGAAAAAACCAACATATCTATGCGTTTGATGGTATCAACGGGAAAGACCGGATCCCAGGAAGCTTGGTACTAGAAAAGATGTAGGATTTGCCAGAACGAATTTGAAGACTACCTCTAACACCCTTAGAGATATCTGTTATTGATTAGTTGTGATTTTAATCGACCACACATTTGCATTGCACTGAAACACACACAAACACACACATGTATGCATACACACATACACCTTCAATCACACACACGGAGAATCATTGAATATGATAACTCAGTTGTCTACAAGAGCACCTTCATCGATAATCCATTTCTAAAATGGAAAATAAGAATGAATGAATGAAATATGGGAGGAGAGACAGCAAAGATTCCAAGCCTATTATAATAAATGGCTGTATTGGCAAGAGTGGAAGAAAGTGTTGAATGGGGGCTGATATAGAAAGAAGAAGAAGAAGAAGAAGAAGAAGAAGAAGAAGAAGAAGAAGAAGAAGAAGAAGAAGAAGGAGGAGGAGGAGGAGGAGGAGGAGGAGGATGAGGAGGAGGAGGAAAGACGAAAAGAAGACAAGAAGAAGAAGAAGAAC
>NC_142937.1:20314862-20337362 GCF_046866305.1 Octopus bimaculoides
ACGACAGAACGCACGCGTTAACCTTTATACAGTAAGTTTAAACTATTTTTTAACGCGACTCTCTCTATCTCTATATCTATCTCCCCCTCTCATTCTTCCCTCTACTGTTCTTCGCCTCTCCCTGTCACTACTATCTCTCTCTCTATCTCTCGCTGCTCGTCCTTCACCTCTCACTGTTACTACTACTATCTCTCTCCCTCTCTACCTCTCGTTGCTCATTTTCGTTCTTCGACTCCTCAACTCGCACGTACTTATTAGACCCTCCAGTTCGTGCCTCACAGCGTTCAATACATACACACTTCACGTCTGACTGTACAGCCTTTTTGTTTGTTTATTTCACCGTTTCGTTTGCGTGTCTCGTTTTCCGTCCGCCACTACCCTCCACGAAAACCATTTAATTTGTGTTCGTGGGAATAGCCATTATAATGATGCGTACTGCCTTAATTCTTCGAAACGCCGGGGTTTTAATGGTGGCAGCTTATGAAGGAGATGTTTCTATGTGGCCTGATCGTTTGTTGCACCATGTTTACCATTTTGACCATGTTCTTTTGCCACGTCATGTACCCAGTAATGTATCTATATGTACATGTGGATGAAGGTAAATACATACATGTACATATATATGCATATACTCATATATTTTGTATATATATATATATATATATATATATATATATATATATATATATATACATATATATATACATATATATATATATATATATATATATATATATATATATATATATATATATATATATCTTTATATATATATACATCTGCGTGCGTGTGTGTGTGTGTATATATATTCCATTCGCTTTGCTTATCTCTATCTCCTTCCTTCTCGTATTGGGTATTGGAATATTTGTGATCTGGTTTACGCCACATCTATATGTTCATTCTGCACATATTCAGATGATAGGCATATAAGTACACATAAACAAACGTTGAACACTTACCCACGTATCACAACAAAAACACACTCTTCCATACACACTTGGGCTGAGGCTGTTTGTATTTCTAATTTATCCACCGATTCTTTGATATTGCATATCTTTTGATACCGCATATCAACACTTCAGCACAAAAGCGTCATTAGCTGTGTCTAATTAAAGAAAAGAAAACAAACAGAGAACACAAATCAAGAAGAAATCCCCGTTGACCCGGATTATACCAAAAAGAAAAAAAAAAGCATATACAATAACATCATCCTTGTTTTTGTTGATAAGGTAGCGTGTATTAACAAAAAACAGAAAAAATTATTTGGCAAATGTAATCTATTTTATGAGATAACGTTATTGTTTTACATATCTAGAATCTTTTTTTTTTCTTCATTTGTGATTCGGAGAGATTTCCTGCTTGTTACTCGAATTTATATCGTTGAACGTTGTTGTTGTTGTGGATGTTCAACACAATCAGCATTGCAACTTCCATATCCGTACTACATCTGCAACGTTCCCCTCCCTCATATTTCGAGGATTTTCACTATTTATTTTTGTTTTGTTTTTATTGATTGATTTAATGTTTCTTTGTATTACTGTCTGCAGCGTTGTTATTTCAGTAGCTGTTCAAACCAGAGACTGATTTAACAGAAAAAATTGTCAAAGATTACAATACATACACATACATAGACACATATACAAACCTACACTCACACACACATATAAACACACACATATACATACACATGTCTATGTGAGTGTGTACATATTTATCTTAGCATCTCTCAAACACACACACACACACATACACACACACACACACACATATATATATATAAATATATATATATATATATATATATATATATATATATATATACATGCATTCATACATACATATACATACATACACAACACACATACACAGGTGTGTGTGTGTGTGTTTGTGTGTGTGTGTGTGTGTGTGTGTGTGCGCGCGCGTGCGCAAGACGCACAAACGTATAAGAATAGTTTTGTGTGCGGGATTACATTTTCTTCTAAAAAAACTTGTGTGTCTGATTCGTTCATTTCTTCTTGTAATTAAATTAAATTAACGTTCTATTCTGGATGAGATATGGGTTGCTGGAAAAAATAAGCTCAAACTTACAGTACATGCAAAATAAAAGTGGAAAAATATTACATTCATTTATACAAACGTTGTTAGAAATGTAATGTCTTTCAAACTGGTTGCTAGATATACACTACCATTAAATTCTCATCTCATATGAAGAGAAAATACTTTCTTTGGCTGATTTATAAATGAGTTAGTTAATATTGTCACATATTTGTAAAAACAATATATATTATTGAATGAGATCCAATGAAGTAGTGTAACTTAAATGTAGTCCTGCCTGTATCCTTTACGATGCGGTTGCTTTGTGTTATACTAAACATAAGAAAATATCTTCCCATTAAATCTGCTTATTTTTAAATATTGGTTGTCATCTCACATATTTTAAGAATATTCAAATTAAGCATATATGCGTATGTTGCATAGGGAAATATGTTTCATAGTTCCGCAGATAGATGTCGATCACAGAAGCCAACTTGAAAACTGATAGTGAAAGAATTGTTCGGTTTAAATGAATTTGAAGAATGATTAGAGAACTTTCATTTAATTCATATAATTCTATCGTGTTATCTACGACCATAAAACAATCTTAGAGTTTGAAATGAGAATCTATTTGATAAGAGCTTTATGTCAAAGTGCACGCTCGTTGATAAACTTACACATTAGTATTAATTTTTTATATCTGACTTGCTAGTAAGAGTCAGTGAGATGTCTAGATGTATAAATGACCGTTATCCACTAAAGGCTTCTAGTGCTTGTTTTGAAACCCATACTCCACGGAATATCTCCAGTTCTAGCAAAGTTATTGATTAACGAATCGAGGAAAATTGTTTCCCTAACTTATAGAAAACGTTTGTAGATCATCTTGTTTTGAAACTCTCCGATGACTATTTACAACTACTTCAACACACGTCATTCACCCCACGAAGAATGCAAAGCAAGTTGTCTGGTTGACTGGATCAACTGTGTTGTATGTATAACATTAGCAACCATTCCTTTAACTCCTTGAATAAAAGCAATCTATATATTGCCATGCAGTGTAGTTTGAATTTTTCCAACTACATTCTTCACATATTTACAGTCATGCTAAATAGAATATCTAGTGCATACAGTGACCAAAACCGATCATGAATATTCATGCCACGCACTCCTCCAAGCAGAATAAAAATGTAAATGTACAAAATACAGCATTGCAGTGATACAAAGCAGAAAAATTAAAGCTAATGCTAATTTATTTGTAACGCGAAATTTAAATAGCTCACAGGAAGTTAAGCAAATATTTCAACATAATTCGGAAAATATTTTACTGTGAACAGCATCACCAACAGCAATAAACAGAAAAACCACAACAGTATGAATTCAGGTCTCGTTTCGAGTGTCAACACGAACACATTGTCTGTTGCTAGTGTTTTACCCAAAAGGAAAACTCTCGACATGAAACTTTTCCTTGTAAGATCAATAACCTGTGTGTCTAATATTCCAGAATTGATCACAGAGATCTAGGGAAGTGGAATGTGGTATACCTACGTCTCTCGAAGCACGCTGCACATTTTTCTCGTCGCAATCAAATAAGAATTACAAACATTTCTTATAGATATTTTAAACGAGGAAACGTATATGAAACATAGTGAAGGGAAACGTATATAATACTAAATCGCTACCCACATGTTATGCAGAGGATGGGGCGAAATTCACGCCCAGATAGTACAGCTGCCCTTTTTGCAATGTAGAGTAGGAAAAGAAAAGCGTCAGGGACATTGGAAATATGAACCCTCGTTCACTTTTATTTACCTTCGTAGCGACTACGTTGTCAGCGTTGTTTCATTTAGCGAAACATCTGATACCGTAAATCAAACAGAAAATAATACTAGAACTATATTCTGTACAGGAGAGATAGATACTAAACCTATGCATCGAAGGTAGCTGTTTCAGTTGATTCATATAACGGCAAAGCCCATGTAAAAGACTTCTGCAAAGAAAGTACAAAAGATCAAAGTTTGTAACAACGGGCAGCGTGGATTATCCGTATTAGATCAACACCAGGCACAATTCGTGCGTTGGTAATTGTAGTCTCTTCCACGTTTTCATTACCAGAAGTGAGACATGAGAAACAAAATCAATACACCCAGCCACAATTGGTGAAGATAAAGCGTCAATCAACGACATCAATACACAATGGTAAGATAAAAGAAAGGTAAAATGAAATACACGGTACAAAGTACATCATCTGCCAGAACTTTCTCTATTGAGAGCGCATCTTACGAAGATGAATAAATGGCCTAAAACGTGGTACTCTGTTAGTTACAACAGCACGGATTTCAGTTGATTCGATTAACAGAACAGCCTCGTCATGAAATCAACGTGCAAATGTTTGAGCACTTCACGGCATCGTATGCACTTAACGTAGATCTCAGGAAGATTCAGCATGACACAGAATGTGACAAGACTGGTTCTCTGAATTATAGGTACAACTCATTTTCCCACCTGAGTGAAGCAACGGGAAATAAAGTGTTTTGCCGTGTGGAATCGAATTTACGACCTTACAACAGTGAACCGAACATCCTAACCACCAAGCCATGCACCTTCACATCAATGCCCTACGGGGGAGTACGTATCCCAAAGATGAATAAAATGAAACATGTTTAATATACGCACATCACAACAACACTAAAACCTTACCTAGCAAAATGATACCTCATTTTAAAGAGAAAATAGAAATGAACTGGCAAACTTCGCGAAGAGTTATTTCAGTGGTTCAGAAGACGTGACACTAATGCATCCAGTACAACGTAAGAAGACCCCGTGGAAGATTATGGTTCTCCAGCGCTGAAGAATATTTGGATGACAGAATGCATTAGTGTTATTGGGCAATGAGATACAATGATTGATGCAAATGGAGTTTTTTGTTTAATTCAAACATAAAGTTATTGTTTTATTTCATTCCTTTATTACTTGATTTTCATGTATTTTTTGGTTTACAAATTTTGAAATCATCCATTAATATATTGTAGAAATATTCCATAATCACTTTTAACATTTTATGAATTCTCAGAGCCCCAACAGTCGTTTTATAATTTCTTGACACTCTTCCCTCATCAAATGTAATTGAAAGGAATAATTTTCCTTTCGCAAATTATTTCACATGCTGAAGATTTTGCAATTTTACCCCTTACTAGGATTAGACAACTGTCCGTTTCCTTCACAAACTAATATTGCATTACACTCTGTCACATTACAAAATGCCTGCATTTACATCTTGATAAACTCCTTAGAAATATCGAATTTTCTGCTGCGTCTTACCTCATGTAGTTTTGCTTCTATGGCTTCCTTATTCTAATCTTTTACTTCCAATGTATCATTTGTTATCGTTAATTGGATCTCGTTTCGCTTTTATTTACATATTGTTACATTGTATAACTCGTTTACTTTTCCATTATATAAATGAAACTTTCCTTCGTTTCTCAAATTTGTGTATGATATTTTAAAATCATTGTCTGGTTGGGTTCTAGCTGCGGAATCCTACTGTAATCCCCACTACAATCAAACAGACATAGTGATTCTGTCTGTTCGTATAATGCAACATGTTAACCCCGAACAGAAAATCTTGCAGCACCCTAGTAAATATGCGATTTATTTCCGTTAAGTCGTTATTTTGTTTGAAGTTTAGGCAGGTATTTATGTTAAAACATGTTTATCGATTTTGCTACGTTATCTTCTCATTCTTTATATTTTTGTTTCTTCCACAACAATGTTATCTCTGCTTGATCTGTTGTTCTGAGAGTTTTATTCAATTTGTTTTAGCTGCAGCGACGGGGATAATGTTTTGTGACTGCGTCTTTGTTTCAATGTTACTATGGGAGCGCCTATTGTTATTATGATGATGATGATGATGTTGATGATGATGATGATGTTATTATGATGATGATGATGATGATGATGATGATTAAAAAAAAACATTCAGACAAATACATAACAAAAACACCAGGACTTACAAATATATATAACATACAGAAAATTGCACTACTGGGTACTGCACACATTCTACGCAAAACACTTTCAATACAGTAAACATAAGAGCACCACAGCAAACCACAGCACATACCCAAGGCGCACAGAGCTGCGCTCGGTAGTGAAGTGAAAGCACGTTATAAAAATAAAACTACTGAACAACAATAATAATAATAATAATAATAATAATAATAATAATAATAATAATGATAATGATGATGATGATAATGATGATGATGATGATGATAATAGATGAGCACCAGGCACTGGCTCCCATGGCTTCTGATCTTAACTGATTGGAAGTGTTATCATGTACATTGATTTGTCTTGGTATAAAAGATGGGTTACAACAAATATTCTGCTAAATATCACAGATATCACAGATATCCTTGTCAGTTGTTCGACCTTAACCAGAGGAGCATATCCCTTAGTGGCTGACGATATGTGCATCTCAGAGCCAAGTGTTGAGAGGAATTCTTTGGAGATTCAATAATTCACCTATGAATATATAGATGTTTCATGCAACATAATTAAACAACCCTTATTCAATGACCATTTGAGTAGGATGTGCAACTCGATCTGAAAAAAAAAGAAATTAATGGGTCCTACTTGCAACGTCATGTGCTGTTCATCGTGTCGCGCTCATATGGTTGTGATGCATGTACCCTTATAAGACGGGTAGTCACGATGGATATAATGAGCTTCGTATATTTTACCCGAGTATCACTTTGGTGGCATGCACTACTCTCTCATCCAATAATAATAATAATAATAATAATAATAATAATAATAATAATAATAATAATAATAATTATTATTATTATTATTATTATTATTATTATTATTATTATTATTATTATTATTATTATTATTATTATTATTATTATTATTATTAATATTCTTCTTCTTATTATTATTATTATTATTATCATTATTATTATTATTATTATTATTATTATTATTATTATTATTATTATTATTATTATTATTATTATTATTATTATTATTATTATTACTATAATAATATAGCTCGTCTCTTCTATCTGCTTCATAACCTCCCCCGACGGTATCGCTAGCCTGTCGATTCATTTTGCCTCTCTTTAAGACTAAGGCGCCACACGTTTTCAGTCCGAACCCCATTGTGATATCAGCACTGAAAGTATAAACCGTATCAACGAGGGAACTAACCTGGGCTCATCCATTAATAACAAGTGGTTGACTTTTTGTTGGCAGTTTTCCTCGGAATCAGTTTTAGTGGTATCATGCCTCTCCTGATTTCTATTGTCCCTAAACCTCTTCCATATGCTGTCAGTTCCGCCCTCCAATTCGGCATAGTTTTTCCAAGCATTCGCTCAACATTCGATGCAATACAAAATAGGTTCATACATTCCACAATCCAAGAATATGGGATCTTATCGTATGCATGCAGTTTTGTCTAACAGGAGTTGATCCTTGGTATCTCTGCACTTACGCTTGCAGTCCTTTTCTCATGTGGCAGGGTCCATTTTTTTCCAGGTCTCCATACATTGACTTTGCGGCTATACCAGCCAATACTTTCCGTATAAGTGGTAAGCAGGATGTCGGCCTGTAATTGTCTACCGTATTGCCCTTTTCGATATTTTTCAAGCACAGCACTGCCGTACCCATTGTCAACCACTCTGCTGTTATTTAGTCGGTATTTAACAAGGTGTTGAGTTGTGCAGCTATTCGTGCATGGCATTCACCAAATCTTTTGATCCAGTAGGCTTGAACTCTCTCTGGTTCCGGGACCTACCAGTTGCCCAACTTTTCATCTGTACACTCCGTTTATTTCTTTGTAGAATCTCTTCTGATCTACTCCGAATAACCTATTCTGCAGGTAACTCTTCATTCTTTGGATGTATCATAACATTTTTGGTTTCTTTGCGACGAGGCGTTGCTTCAGTTTCCCCATTACCATTTTCAGGCCCTTTCTTTCAATATTATACTTCCTGTTCAGTGCCCTGCATTTTTGTTCGCTTTTAAGATCCCCCTTTTCTTTTCGGTCTAACACAGAAATGTGCTTCGGGAAGATATCTAACCCCGCCTGTATTCTCCTTTTCCACCATGGATCTTTTCTTTTGTCATTCCCATTATATTTTTTTTCTTGACATTAACACCCACATTTTCTGCTACAACAATAGTTGCTGCCTTGATCAAATTATCTGTTTCTGTGATGTTTTTTGTTTTGATGTATAGCCCTGCCTTTATTGTCGTAGATTGCATTTTGCCCATTTGTCATGTCACCATTAGTTTTATTGTCTTCTTCCAAACCATCCATATGTCTCATCGAGCAAGCTATCACTGTTCCTTTCTTCTAGTTTATTAGAGATTTCACCTCTGTTTTCTGCTATGAGATTACTTTTATCAGAAAGAACTGTATTTTCATCGTTTCCTCTGCTACTGATTTCCAATACCCGTCTTTTGATAGTTTCGCGCTCTACTTCTGTGAACCAACCATTTTTCTTTATTGCTCTATCTTGAACACATAATCTCTATTCCGTGAGTTGCAACAATCCTCTTTCTCTCCATTGATCATACATATGTTGTCGGTATCCTTGCTGGATAACGACAGGCTGGAGTTGGACCAGTATGTCTGAGCCTGTCGAGTGCAACGCTGTCACTATCAAAGGCTTCAGTTTCATTACCAACGTTATTCACAATATTTTGTTTTTTCGTTGTCACTCATATGAGGTAACGATTATCAGGTTGCGCAATTACCAATGTTTTTTTATTGTGACACCATCATTAGATGTATCATCAATCGAAGCAAAATGAGATTCCGACCGCTTCATTTCATTATTATTATCATCATCACTGATATTATTATTTTCATTTTTTTCCTACTATTTGTCATTGTTAATATTTCCTCTGATCCGAAATGTGTTTTGGCTAAATTATTATTATTATTTCCATTTATTATTAAAATGTATTATTAAATGTTGTTTAGTTTGAACTTTTGTCTTGTACTTGAGGTGATCATAAATATGTGAGTGTTTAAGGGAATAGTAGGAGCAAAATATACAGATTGATGAACAGATTAAATTCCACAGGTCTGTAAATAGATTCGGCAGATGTTGAAGAGATCAGCAATGGGCATTCCTGTGCGATAACGAGACAAAAGCGACCTCACACTCTTGGGCTCTATTGTTTCTGGTAGCTATGTTTCTCGGCATAAATATTTGTTTATATTTTAAACTGAGTCACTCAGTTGCATTTTTTTATTCGTTTGCGGGAAGTCGCTCTGTTTTGTTTGTGCTCGTGACACGTGTTTTTCCTTTTATTTTCCGCGTGTGTACGTGTGCGCCGTGTAAGCATTATTTCTGTTGTTTATAAATATTAATATGTGTACATGTTGCAGTATAGTGTACATGTTTCACTTGCATGTTTAGGTAACTATTCAAATTAAGTGCTTACTGTGTCCAGGTTTCCTATTGCTTGATTCGGCTTCTTGCGTTTGTTGCATTGAGATAGCATGCATTTAACAAATAAACTACTCTTTATATGACAAACATCTTTCCATTTTTTTAGTTTCTCTGCTTTAATAGAAATTTAACCACAGTTGTATTGCAAGCTTTTCCTTCCATCGAACCGATGTTATTGGACTGAGATTAATTTGTGGAGAGACCTTCTTAGTGTACGTCCATATAGATATTTAGCCCGGAGTTATCATACTTATTATTATCGTCAACATTATTATTATTATTATTATTATTATTATTATTATTATTATTATTATTATTATTATTATTGATTGAGAGAGCAGTATATGCCATCAAAGTGACACTGGGGTAAAATATACGAAGCCCATTATACCCATCATGACTACCCGTCTGATAAGGGTACACCAGGCACATGCATCACAACCATATGTGCGTAGCATAGTGATCTCATATCAAGAAGAGCTACAAGGACCCTCTTACTCGCCTCAGACTCTCCCCCTTTGCCATGCCACTCATAACATTTTTTTTCTGTCCATTGTGGCAAAGTAGAATTAAGTTATATGATGGACATGACTGAAATGCACAGAAATCGGCACTTTTCAAATATTCCATGATTCACTGCACGAGGAAAGGAAGGCAGGAAGTGAGGTGCTCCCCATTCAGTAAATTCTTTGAATGGTGTGTGAAATTAGCGAATAAAATATGTGCAAACGGCCCCACTCAGAACATGCACTTTTTGACCGGGAAAGGAAATAGGGACGTCAATCATCCGCTAGATGATCAAATATATCGAGGTTTTTTGGTACTTCTTGATGGGATTTAAAGATCTAGCCCTGCCGTAATTTTGTATTTTGTTATCCGTAATCTATATTTGTCTTCTTTAAGCTAACAAAGGAATTAATGTTTTTTTTTCTTTTGTTTTATTTGGGCTGATAGTATGAAGTGTCCCATTATAAATTGCTAAAAATAGAGCCAAAATATTTGATAGAAAACCGAGATAAGAGTTGAAGCAGAATGTCATGAAGATTGTACAAGAGATAATAAAATGTAATGTTAATGCGAGATGGAAAACTAGTGAAGCATTCAGGAAACCATTGTTAACATATATAATTATCCGAAAGATGGTGCCATAACTAAACAATGCAAAATATATAATCACATTCATCTTTCCAAATTTCTAAAAATAAAATAAAAAATTAAAAGAAATGTTTTAATACAATATGATAATTCAATGAAATATTACAAAAATCATGAGTAATTGTAGATTTTCTAATATTAGTGTTCAGAAGATTTCCATAGACAAATTTTGTTCAATGAAAGAAAAGGGCAACACGGTACAAACAAACAATAAGGATTTGATTTGTCATGAAATCTGATGTTATTTTTATTCCCTGAAATCTATGGCAGCATCTCGTCTAAGGCTTTCTAGTCATGGCCATTCCATGTTTTACACTTTGCCTTTCTATTTTTAAGAAGTCATAATCCCAAATCTCCTTCGTAAGCTATAAGAAATGGGCTTGGAATTATATAGTCACCTGATATAGCTGGGCTAATAATATTCACTGAAAACTATGAATATTTATTGAAAATAAAGGTTGCCTTTGTAATTCCCATTCAAAAGAAGATCGTGATAAAGCGAAAAATGTAATGAAAGTAATTAATTGCTTTATCATATTTGTCCCAAGCTGTTAGCTGCAGAATCTTTAGCACTCGGAAAAAACGCTTAGGGCATTTCAAATTTTATCAAGATCAACTTTGCCTCTCCTTCTTTTGGGGTCGATGAAGTTCCAGTTCAACAGTGGAGTCGATGTAATCAACTTACCCTCTTCCCTGGAATTTCTGGCCTTATGCCGAAATTTGAGACCGTTATAATTTTTCCATTCGTTCATCATTTGATAGACACAAGCAAAACCATTGTTCAATTTTGGACAGTGGTAAAAACGATCACCTCGAAACTATTACTTGAACGGTACTTCCTCTGATAAAATTCGATGGGGAAGAATGTAACCAGAGCCGAGTTTGAAATCGGAGCACAAATTAAAAAAAAAAATAAAAAAAATCAGCCAGAAGAAATACCGCAATATATTTTTCAGACAATATGAATAATGTTCATGTCTACAAGGTTTTAGATTGATGTAAAGACAAACATGTGCAGGTTGTAGCTATAATCCTTTTACATATGTGCAATTTCAAAAGCGAAATGTCTAGCAAAGTTTGTAATTTACTCAGTCGTTAATACCTTAGTTGCGAAGGACCAATCAACGAAATACACGGAGAAAAACGATTAATCGGGAATTTCTGCCTGTTGTGGTTTCAGGCAAGAAAACCGAAATTGAATTTTGTTCATCCAATGACTCATGCTTAAGTATATTTATTTGTGGCATCTTCTTTTTTTAATCGGTAGAGTGTAATTTCTTCAAATTTCATTACTATTATTTGTAGAATTTTATAGACATTTCTTCACTTACTTAAAATTCATAACTACTAATTCCTGCCTATTTTGAAATGTAAGTTAAGATTTATCAACTGTCGCTGTTTCACTATCTTGTAATATGGAAACATTATTTCTAATGGATATATTTATTTACATACACGTGAAAATTTATTACTAATAGGTGTTAAATGATTTCAAGAATTGCATTAACAGCTATAATTTCTCGCCGAGACATAACTCGTATCGCTTTCGTTTCTTTTTTTTTTGTGCTATACATGGTTGCTGTCTCATCAAAACTTCAATTTATAGTATTGTTATCTATCGCACACGCGCGCGCCACACACACACACACACACACACACACATACGCACGTACACACGCACGAACGCACACACACACACACTCACACGCACTCACACGCAAATGCACACACAAACACACATTAAAGCATACAGATATATTAAGTTTTGGTGATAGAAGTTATTCTATATTTCGATATGAAGGAATGAGTATATATGTGTTTGAAAAGTTCTTCAACATATGCATGCAGTACTGCTGGGTACCATCTTTGGATGTTATTTCAGCCTTTGAGAATCAATTGCTATTGAATAGGTGAAATAATATTCTAAAATTGATTTTGCCAGATAGAGATAACGATTATCTAACTGCGATCTTGTTTCAAAGGGTACCTGAAGCAATAGTGTTAATGTGTTTGCTCCAGAAACATATGTTCAAGTTAGATCGTTTAATAATTTCAAAATCACATTTATCCTTATACTTCAAAAATACAACCAAAAGAGATGTTTTTGTGCGCACTAGGACAATAAATGAATAATGTTTAACATAATTGAAGGTAGTTTGTGAAAGGTGATTGCTGGATAACATTTGTATAGAAGATGTCAAAATTAATGACTTGATGTCACAGAACAGATATGATTGCATTAGATATAGAAGCCTCCAAACCGAGGAGCGATTAAAGAAATATAAGTGGAATTAAAGAGTCATATACAGCCTTGATTACCAATAGGTAAGAAATCAACGTTGATATATTTCAAATATATTTCCGTGTTATATATCGGCAAAGTAAAATGAATAACCTCTAACCACTAACCATAACCTGATGGATTAAATTCTGATCTCTGAAAAATAGACGTATTTTTCTGCTTGTCAGATTGTCAAGAATTCACAATAATTATATTAACTTGATTTAGAAAAGAATGAAGAATTAAGCCAACACAATTCACCATAAGGGAAATGACATGAAGGCCAGGATGCATAGATTGGAATTCAACTTCAGTTGCAGAAACATTATTTTATCTTCATCCTTTATCATTTTATTGTCTAATTCGTCTGATTCCGTGTAATCTTAATCCCCTATAAGTCATCGAATTGGCAGAAACTTTGGCAAGTTGGGTGAAATGATTAGCGGTATTTCTTCCGCTTTTAGGTTCTGAGTTCAAATTCCACCGAGATCGATTTTGCCTTCATCATTTCGGGGTCGATAAAACAAGCACCATTTGAGCATTGCACTGAGGTCAATGTAATCGATTTACCCACTGCAACGATTTTGCTGGCCTTGTGCCGAAATTTGAAACCAATATTAATCCACTATAATCCACTAGCTGGCAGAATCGTTGGCACGGCGACAAAATGCTTAGCGGTATTTTGTCTGTCCTTACGTTCTGTATTCAAAGTCCACCAAATTTCACTTTACAATTCAATTGCTCGCGGTCGATAAAATTATTACCAGTTGAGCACCGGGGTCAAGGCAATCTGCTTATCCTCTTGGCCGAAATTACTGGCCTTGTGCCAAAATTTGAAACGAAAAATGTCAGTGCGTTAGCAGAATCTTTTGCACTCTGTGCCAAATGCTAAGCGGTATATCATCCGCCATTGATCAAAAAATAAATTTTGAGCTCTTCTACTTTCCACCTACTTTCCACCTACTCTACTTTACTCTACTTTACTCTACTTTACTATACTCTGCTTTCCACCTCCCTCGAACTTGAGTCAATATTCAAAGCCAATATTAATCTATGTCCACGTTTCTAGACTTTTGAGTTTTGCTAGTATGCTCAACTCCTTGTATCATTCCGTCTCCCAACACTCTAGAGTTACTGAAACAATTGTAACGGAAGGAGAGACAACTGAATAGAAACGAAGAATTTCAGTTCTTTTTTAGCAGTCTAATTAAAAGAATCATCAAGTAAGGCAGAATTGTTTTAAAAACAATTAAAAGAAAATAGTTTTCTTCAAAAATTTACCGTCTTTTGACATTTCCACCGTTACGCATGGCTGATATTTTTACTGATATCGCTCTTAGAAATTTCTTCAAAATTTCTTGAATCTCATCAACAGAAATTAGAACACACACAAACACACACACGCACGCACACACACAAACACACACACGCGCGCACACACACACAAACACACACACACACACATAATTCCACTTCTATAATATACAAACTATTCTTTCTTGCCATTAACACAATTGTAAATGAATTATATCTCAGAAATTAAAACAAATTATAAAACCATTCTTGCGCATGGTGTGTGAAAATATATTCTTAGTGAAATCAAATTTGCTTTTTAATAGGTGAAAGGTATGAAAGACTTGGCTACAATTATTAGAGATTTTCACCGAAACTTTCTTCTATTCTTTTACTTGTTTCAGTCGTTTGACTGCGGCCATGCTGGAGCACCGCCTTAAAAGATACCTTGTCGAAGAAATCAACATCAGGACATATTATTCGTAAGCCTTGTACTTCTATTGGTCTATTTTACCAAACTGCTTAGTTACCATGACGTAAACACACCACCATTGGTTGTCAAACGATGGTTGGGGCGGGGGAAAACATACTCATGCACACACACACACACACACACACACCCACAAGGATTTAGTCCACTCGAGGCTATAGAAGTAGACACCCGCCGAAAGAGCCACACATATGATTTGGCAGCAAGCTTGTTACCACACAGCCGCACCTACTCTTTTACTTGTTACAGTCATTTGACTATGGCCATGCTGGAACACCGCATTTCAGTCCAACAAATCGACCCCAGGACTTATTCTTTGGAAGCCTAGTACTTATTCTATCGGTTCTCTTTTGCCGAACCGCTAGGTTACGGGGACGTAAACACACCAGCATCGGTTATCAAGCGATGTTAGGGGACAAACACAGACACACAAACATATACACACACATACATATGTACATATACATATATACGACGGGCTTCTTTCAGTTTCCGTCTACCAAATCCACTCATAAGGCATTGGTCGGCTCGAGACTATAGTAGAAGACACTTGCCCAGGATGCGACGCAGTGGAACTGAACCCGGAACCATGTGGTTTGTAAGCAAGCTACTTACCACACAGCCACTCCAAGGATTTAATTACTAATTTTAGAAAGGAATTATTTTAAATTCATTGTTGAATTTCGGAATGGTAATTTTTTCCCTTTTTGCCAAATCTTACAACACAAATTCAGAAACGCAGTTTAAATTCTTGATTCTAAAACATCTGATGTCGGTTAGCAGACAAAGTGAACGGTACGGGTATACTTTGATACTATTAAACCGTGTCAGCAAAGTATATTTTACGGAAACTATTCCGTGAGTAAATATAAATATATACAATTAGCGGAAGAGAAGTGATTGGCTTTGTGTTTAGAAATTGGCACAAGTAGATTGTCACCGAAGCGAAAAATAATCCTTTCTGCTAAAAGCATGAGGCCTGAAATTTTGTGGGAGGGAATTAGTCGGTGACATCAACCCCAGTGTTTCACTGTTACTCAATTTATCGATCCCGAGAGGATGAAAGGCAAAGTCACCTCGTCAGAATTTGAACTCAAAACGTAAAGACGGACGAAATGCCGCGAAGCATTTTTTCCAGCGTGCTTACGATTTGGCCAGCTCTCGCATATAACTTCTTTCTACTAAAGGCACAAGACCCCAGTGTTTCACTGATACTTAATTCATCGACCCCGAAATAATGAAAGGTAAGTCGACTTCAACGAAAATTGAACTCAGATTGTAGCGACAGGCAACATACTGCTCGGCATTTCGTCCGGCATGCGAACGATTCTGCTAGCTCGCAGCCTTAAACTCATGTAAGATAATGACATAAAATTTATTAATACAGATAGGTGCTGTTGTATGGAATGCTGTTCGAAGTCATGTATACTTCAAGCACATTCCCAGATTTCTGTTCGTATTTCTTTTTCAAACACATTTCTGTTTCACTTTTTCTTCGCAAATATTTTGCAGTTGAGATGGAATCCATTAATTTTAGTAATATTTTCGGATTTCATATGTATGTATTTACTTCTTTACCTCTTTGTTATCTGGCGCCAATTTTGTCGAAGTGATATATGTATATGTGTGTGTATATGTGCGTCCATATACACGTGCATGTAGGTGTGCATGTACGTGTGTGTGTGTATGTATGTGTGTCTGTGTGTGTGTGTTTGACTTTCACAATTTTCACATTATCATTGTTCATAATTTTGGTGTTTAGGTTTTATTTATTGTTAGTATTATCTAGTATGTACTATATTCGCAAGTGCTCTATTTCTAGGTGCCACATACTTTCGTTTTAATATTGTATCTTCGTAAATTAGATTTACTGTTTGTATCCAAAGTTACATCTAGACAGCAACTAGATTTTTTCCCCTTCAGTTATTACATATTTATAATGAATCTTGTTTTTGACGTACTGTGTAGTTGTTAAATACGCGAATAATATGGAAACATATTTATCTCCTTCCGTTGTTTTGCTTGTTTTCTGTTATATTAGCAAGATTTGAGAAACATTGTACTTTATTTAGATTCTCATCTATTTTACTGGCACGAGTTTATCATTTCCTAACAATGCGAAATTTTGAAACTTCCGTCTTTGTTTATGCTGTTTAATGTATAAAACTCAACGCATGCATTTTTTAGTCATAGCGAGAAACATTCGGTTTGTTTCATTTGGCATCGTTTTTGCTTTGTTTCGAGCTAAAATTGTACGCTGTTTATTTGATTTGTTGTATGTTAGTGAGGTTATACATAAAATAACTGCTAAAATCATCAGTAGAAAACTTACACATTAGACAACCACCTCCACAAAGAAAACTAAAACAATAACAAAAACAACATTGATAATATCGTTTAATGCATTACTTACACACATATCCATCAGCAGTTTGTTCGTGGTTTGTTCGTTATTATTTCATGGATAGTAATGGATATTTCTCAAAGCTGTGAAGTAGGATTGTCTCTCATTATTCGGAGCAATTAAATTCACAGTTTTCTCATTACTCTTGTTATTCCACTTCGATCTCATTAATCTGATTATTTTTTATGACTCTTCTTCCTTTTCTCTATTTTTAGTATGAATTTACTAAAGTGAAACTAACGTCATAATAAACAAATAAATGTCGGTGTTATATTTGATTACGTCCCTTTATTTTACACAGATTGAAAACAGGAAAAACACATAACAAACATGGACTGATAATAAATTTCATCCTTTGGAGTTCGAAGAGAAATTTTGTATGCAAATCACTAAGGTCGATTTAAAATTGATTTTAAAGGTTTGTTACAAACGCCTGGCTTTATTCCAATGACAAAATTAAAATGCCTGTATTAGTAGCCTTGCATTTTTTTATTTTACCAGACTGTAGCAGAAAAATAAAGTATCAGCCAGCTACAGCGGTTCATTGGAAACTATTCCCACTTCCGCAACATTTCTGGTATTATGCCGAAATTATTAAGGCGGCAGGCTGGCAGAAACGTTAGCACGCCGGACGAAGTGCTTAGCGGTATTTCGTCTGTCTTTATGCTCTGAGTTAAAATTACACCGAGTTTGACTTTGCCTTTAATCCTTTCGAGGTCGATAAATTAAGTACCAGTTGCGTATTGCGGTCGATCTAATGGACTTCCACCCTCTCCCCAAATTTCGGGGCTTTTGCCTAGAGTAGAAAAGATTATGCCGAAATTATTGTTATCACTTTATTTTATTGTTAAGGTGGCGAGCTGGCCGAACCATCAGCATGCCGGAGAGAATGCTTAATAATATTTTCGTTTGTCTTGATAATAATAATAATAATAATGATAATAATGATAGTCATGAATGATAGACAGAGGCAAAACGTGGTATGAGCACAAATACCAGAGAGTGAGGTAAGTCGGAGACCTGAAAATCTTCTAGGATTTTCCAGTCGAAAGAAATCATGTGCTAGAGCATAACAGACCAGAACTAGTGTTAGTGGACAAGATGCATCACATGTGCAATCTAGTTCATATTGCGTGCCCCTTTGACCTATGAATAGTCAAGAAACAAGGCGAAAAGATAGATAGATCTTAAGTACGAAATAGCCCGGCTATGGAAAATGAAGAAGGTAAATATAGTGCCAATTATTGTTGGGTCATTGGGAACAGCATCAGGAGGCATCAAGAGGAATATAAAGGAAATTACAATAAAGTGCCCAGTAGACCGGTTTGTCTCTTGGCACGGCCACAATAATCAGGAAGTATTAGAGAGGTGGGGCCCACTTAGAAATTTCCTCACGTCGCGTAGCCCATCCCGATCAAAAGGACCCTGAATAAGGTTTATTTAGGGATGGTGAATGTAACACCCACGTTTCCAGAGGTGAATTATCCAAACTCCAAAGAAATTCCCCTAAACACATGGCTATGATGCTCCCCCACTACTTGCCGTGATCAGAGATGCACATATTGTTAACCTCTAAGGGACATGCTCAACTAGGAAAGGTCAAGAAACTGACAAGCAAATCTGTGGTATGAAGCAAAATATTTGCTGTAGCCCATCGTTTATATCAAGACAAAGCAATTATTATTATTATTATTGTTGTTGTTGTTGCTGTGGTTTCTTTGTTGTTATTATTGTTGTTTTTGTTTTTGTTGTTGTTATTATTATTATTATTATTATTATTATTATTATTATTATTATTATTATTACTATTACCTTTGTTACCAATATTAATTGTGTTGCAGGGGCTGCTGTCGTCGTCGTCATCATTATCATCGTGGTCAACACCCTTCCACTTTCGGTTATTTAGTGCAATCTTTTGTGGAATTATTCCATGTAACGTAAGGCAAAAATAGGTGAGTGAGTACATTTTTCAAAACTTTTGATCTCCTTGCTCCATTGAACATTAACCATCACAATGAATCCCCACAAAAACTTTCTTTTGCTTGCAAACACAATTTTGATTCATATGTAATGTAAAATTTACAAAGACACGTTTGATACATACATGATATAACGATCAAGACATTGCTGTTTACATGATATACATTTGCAATTATAACATTATCTTAAGTGTCAACTATATATATATAGATAGATAGATAGATAGATAGATAGATAGATAGATAGATAGATAGATAGATAGATAGATAGACAAGCAAATAGATAGATAGCTATATAGATAGAGAGATTGATAAATAGGTAGATACATACAGACATGATATAAAATATACATACATACATATAATGATAAAATTTTGATCAAATGCGTTACTGAATATTGATTTCTAAGAAGTTACATACATACATATGTACATACATGCATAAATAGATGCATACATCCACCACCCCCATATATATATATATATATATATATAAATACACACGCACACACGCATATACACACTAACACACACACACACCTATATATAATCTGTAAGAGCACATGTATATGAATGTAAGTGAATTGGGAAACGTGAATATTTATGGAATGTCATATTGATATACAAGTACTCTTGACTTTATTGTTAAAAGGATAGAACTCTTCAATGTTTGAGTGCAGTGGTAATCTGTATTAATCTTGAATTCTTTGGAAGGAAGGCAGTTTAGGTAGAATGTTGTTAGTCTTTCTCACAGGCATTTTTTATGATACCTAATCGCACTCTGATGAATGAGATTACTTGGGTTTTAATATACTACACATTCTCTATATGTAAATCTTTGTACATATATTTAAATTTTGTTTCTTATCAGTGTATTGAATATATATTATGTGTAGTTATAATCATTCATGACAGAAGTAAATTGAAGGAAAGACTGCAGAATCTTCCATCCTCCTTGCTAAAAGATCTTACTGTCACAGTATGGAGAAGGCTAAAGAACGTGAACTGTATCCGGAAACCGGAAGTAATGGATGAACGAGACTGGTCAACAGAGGGAGTAGAGATGGAAGTGAAAGAAGAATGAGAATCGGGAGCGGAACATTTCTGAATTCTAAGTGTTCTGCGCTTAGAGCAACGAGGAAGCGTAGATATGATAGCCTGTCATCTTGAAAGATTCTGCGGCCTATTCTGATTTTCCCAATTTGACGTCACCAACCTCTTCATTTCTACGTCACAGGTATTTTCAAACTACTTCAACTTTGGAATACTGGCTTCAAAAATCTGATAGTAGTTTCCTAGGGTTTTTCGCGAGCTATGCTCGTCAATTCACAAGACCTCCTCTGTTCTCTTATGTTGAAGTCGCAGCCTCTATCTGCGATGACTAGTTAGTCATTGCCTATTATAATATTTCAGATTTAAAGATTCGTCCCATTCGTCTGTAGTTCGTTAATTCAACTTTCTCATTTAATAATGTTGTTTTAGTTTAGACACTGCTCGGAAGAGACGGGAATTTTTGTTTGGGGTGAGATATTTGATGTGATACTGGTTTTGAACTACGCGTTACATTGTTTCTGTAAGCTGACCACAATAAACTCTTACAATTTTGGAACAATTATCAATCGAATATAAGCACTGAAATGATGGTGAGACATCTGACTCCTCAGATTCTTTTAGGACCAACTTTTCTAATCCGCGAATAGGATATAGTTAAAATATAATTAACTGAAGAAAAAGAAGCTCAAAAACAATAAATCGAAATGTCAATTGTCTCAAAGTCTATCCAAGATGTTACGTAATCCACAAATAGCCCCAGTATGTCATCTAAATAGCATCATCTCAATATAGTATGACATTTTAGCTACAGCACTATACAGCATTATTCGCAGTTGAGGTTGTTTGGTCTGACTTTTATATCGCATGGTTCTGATGTTTAGTTTATTCATGCTTTTCAAAACAAGGAATATTGGTTTCTAGATAATAAACAAAGTTTCCTCACTGGATTTTATGGAATACCAACAGAATATTTCTGATATTGCTTTACATATTTTCACCGGTCGGCGTATAAATTACATACATTCATACAAGCATACGGACACACACAGTCACACACGGACACACACAAACAGATAGCTGTGTGTGTGTGTGTGCGTATATATATATATATATATATATATATATATATATATATATATATATATATATATATATATATATATATATGGGAGAATATACAAATAATAACAACAGACGAGGACAGGTGGTGTAAATAACAAAATGATGTATTAGTATGACGCTCGGGAATACGGAAAGTCTTTGACGTTTCGAGCTACGCTCTTCAACAGAAAGAATACGGAGACAAGGAGAAAAACACGGAGAAAAAAAATTGAATAGTGTTCAGTCAAGAGAGAGAGAGAGAGAGAGAGAGAGAGAGAGAGAGAGAGAGAGAGAGAGAGAGAGAGAGAGAGAGAGAGAGAGAGAGAGAGAGAGATGATGTTCCTTTCAAACCACTCATAAAACTTCGAGTATAACTGATCTGATACAAATATTTGAAAGGGAAAACAAAACTACATAGCATTTGTCTGAATCAGCTGCCCAACAGATGTGAACATTTCATTTAAAATTACTGGAGAAGATAACAAGTATGAACAACTGCTCTATCATACAATTTATCTACTCTTAATATAAATTTACATTAGAAGTTGCAATCATTGATCCGTGTGGTTTTGCTACTAAATATTAGTAATAATCTGTAAAATCTGCTGTATTCATGCCAAGATAGTGACCATATATACGCGAGTATGTAATTTATATGCAGACCACTGAAAATATGTAAAAACAATATCTGAAATATTCCACTGCTGTTGTTATTCGATAAACTCCAGTGACGGAGTTTGTTTATTGTCTGGGAACAGGTCATTTGCTATAGCATGAAATTCAATGGAGCATTAGCGAAAGAGATTTATATATTATATAACATATCCATATACATTCAAAAGAACGAGTTTCTATATCCATATATATATGCATGCACATACATATACGTATACACGCGTGCACCTGCGCACAGTGCACATCCACTTATGCAACAGCTGTCAACTTGTGTCTTATGGGGATCATTACTGCCTCCTGAAATAATTGTGTTTCCTACAGTGGCTCATTAATTGCAAAATACAATTAAACGTCTTTGAGCTGTCATTACTAACAATGCTATGCGTCTGAATAAAAGTGCACAGATGCATATTCCAAGCTATATTAATGCGATTTAAGAACATATGAGATTCGAATTGTTCTTATATGTTTTACATAATGCAGTATATTTTGGTGAACATGATGCCATCAATTTTTTGCTCGATTAGATGTTTATGTTGGTGACTATTAAGCGCAGCGCACGAAAT
>NC_142937.1:20339862-20419862 GCF_046866305.1 Octopus bimaculoides
TAAATTTCCGACATAAACAGCTTGTTGTAATAAACAATGAGTTCTATAAGGACATTGACAGATTAGTTATGAATATAGAAATAGGAACATTGCGTTACTTGACAATATTAAGATGTGTCCTATTTCTGGATCTTGATGCGATTGGTTCGTAAATGCTGAGTTATCCGGGCCGTTATGAGATCGTAATAAGAAAAAAATGAAGGACGTGTTGGAAGGTAATGTAATTTTGGGAAGTGATGATGATGATAATGATGATGATGATGATGATGATGATGACAACGAGGAACGATGTTGATAGGTGGTGGTTGTAGTGATGATGATGATGGTGGTGGACGCGGTGGTTGCCGTGGAGGTGGTGTTGGTTGAGAAATAGATGTGACGATGTACCATGACGATGAAGGTGATGGTACTGCTCATAATAAAGATGATGGTGTTAATGATGGTGAACGATGTTGATGCGGCTGTCCGAGACCACCGCCACCTCCGCCTCCACCTCCACCGCCGTCGCCGCCTCCACCGCCGCCGTCGCCGCCTCCACCGCCGCCGCCTCCGCCGCCGCCGCCGCCTCCGCCGCCGCCTCCGCCGCCGCCTCCGCCGCCGCCTCCGCCGCCGCCGCCTCCGCCGCCGCCGCCACCGCCGCCGCCACCGCCACCGCTGCCGCCGCCACCGCTTGGCCCGCTGTTACTGAGGAGGAAGATGGAGTCGAAGAAGATGATGTCTCAGAGTATGAGTAGCTACAAAAATAAATATTCAGTGGAAGGTTGTTTCAAATATAAGAACAGACTTAGGATTAAATATTAAACTCTAATGATATATTCTCTTTTCACTACGATTTTCAAGTTCTTTTAAGTTCAACTTCTTTAAATACAGATAATGTTGGTTGGACCACATGATTAAATACTTTGAATACACATGTCTGCCTGTACAAGTGCTTTTCTAGCAAGGAGTTTATATCAAGTTCGATTCAACGCCACGGCATCGTTAGAAAATATCTCATTATGTAGTGTAAATAGAAGAAAAATCTCTACATGGAATTCATACTGGGATCTTACTCTTTACGTGTCGCGCATATATGTGTGTGTGTGTGTTTTTGTGTATATGTGTTTGCTGTGTGTGCGTGTATATATATATATATATATATATATATATATATATATATATATATTCAGAATTAAATAAAAAGGAGACAACAAACGAAAAAATATAGCCTACCTATAGGCGCATGAGTGGCTGTGTGGTAAGTAGCTTGCTTACCAACCACATGGTTCCGGATTCATCCCCTCTGCGTGGCACCTTGGGAAATTGTCTTCTACTATAGTCTCGGGCCGACCAAAGCCTTGTGAGTGGATTTGGTAGACGGAAACTGAAAGAAGCCCGTCGTATATATGTATATGTATATATATATATGTATGTGTGTTTGTGTGTCTGTGTTTGTCCCCACCAACATCGCTTGACAACCGATGCTGATGTGTTTACGTCCCTGTAACTTAGCGGTTCGGCAAAAGAGGCCGATAGAATAAGTACTAGGCTTCCGAAGAATAGGTTCTGGGGTCGATTTGCTCGACTGGGGGCGGTGCTTCAGCATGGCCGCAGTCAAATGACTGAAACAAATAACAGAGTAAAAGTGTAAAAGAGTATCTATCTATCTATCTATCTATCTATCTATCTATCTATCTATCTATCTATCTATCTATCTATCTATATATATATATATATATATATATATATATATATATATATATATATATATATATATAATAATAATATTAGGGACAAAATCCAAAATTACAGGTAAAAAACTCAATTAAAATCAATTTATAAAAAATTAAAATTAAATTGAGCCTTATAGATAAAGTATATATAAAATATATATAGTTTTAGGGAAAATAACCAATTTTCAAGAACTCATCGATGAAAATCCACTATCACATATAGAAAAATTAATAATTAAAAGCACAATAAATGAGTATAATATAAAGTAAAGTAAATATCATAAGATAAATATAATAAAAAAGATTACACGTGTTTCATAACCAATTTTCAAATAGAAAAGAAATTTAAATCGATTAAAATCAATTGAAATTATCGAAAATAAGTTCTATTCAAAAATATAGCTACTCGTCAGATCGCAAGTAGAACAATAATTAGATATATATCTCAACCAACAATAAGTACCAAATGAATTAATAAGAAATACTTATTATATAAAGATAGAAAAATTATTTAAAAAATATCATAATATCAAAATAATAACCATTCAATAATCAGCCCTTCATCCATTATAATAACATGTATATTATATACAAAAAACATCTTACATAAATTATCATTGTTTTAAATTATCATTGTTTTAAATACAAGTTGAACGAAGTTTAAGTTTAAAATAATAATGAAGATAAAATTAGTACATATTTAACCGGTGTAATAGTTAAAGCTATACTATTTAAAGCTAAAGACGTTTATTTAATTATAATTAAAGATCAATTGAATAATAGAAAAATACAAAAATACAAGATTATTTATTTCTACAAACGTAATAATAAAAAATATGAATGAAAAAATTATGAATGGAAAAAATTATGAATGAAAAAATTAGGAAAGAAAAAATTATTAAGAATAAAAGGTTAAACTTTATATATATATATACAAAGTTTTGATTTTAAAAAAACTTTAGCGATATTAAAAACTATAAAGATTAATAATTAATGAAGTAATATTAATCAAAAATAATCGAAAATATATCAACACTATTCCAATCGAAGTTCTAATATTATGTTGAAATGAAACTATAACTTCTAAATAATTTAGTGTTAAATAAGTTATCTATTAAAATAATCTATAAAGAACCAAATGAATAGTATAAAAACAAGAATACATATTATTTTCAAATAGTAGAAAATCTTTAGCAAAGTGAAAACAGTACTTATCCAATTTTTTCCGTAATTCAAACTGAAAACTAAGACGTTATCTAATAGTGATAGCGTTTTAAGCAAGAGTTCGCGCGAAAATACTACGTTAAAAAAGAACGTTAAAATAGAGAATAGAATAAGAACGCATGAATGAAATAATAATACTTAAATAAATGAATGAAAAATTTAAAATTTTTATAACTAACAACATAAAAAGAACAAAAAACTATAGTTATCTTATAAAACATATTAATAAATATTAAATTCTAATATATAATAAATAAATAAAAATATTAATAGTCGTAAATTAAATAATATTATGAAATAAACTAAAATACTACTATTGATTTAGTTTTATCAAAATCGTAGTGTCATTGTAATATAAAACCTTAAACTTACTAAAATATTAACCTACGAATAAAAACAAAATATAGCTACTAGAATAATTAAATAGATACCCCAACACACACCCTAATACATACATACATATATACACACATACATACACATATACATATTATATTACAATGACACTACGATTTTGATAAGACTAAATCAATAGTAGTATTTTAGTTTATTTCATAATATTATTTAATTTACGACTATTAATATTTTTATTTATTTATTATATATTAGAATTTAATATTTATTAATATGTTTTATAAGATAACTATAGTTTTTTGTTCTTTTTATGTTGTTAGTTATATAAATTGTAATTTTTCATTCATTTATTTAAGTATTATTATTTCATTCATGCTTTCGTATTGTATTCTCTATTTTAACGTTCTTTTTTAACGTAGTATTTTCGCGCGAACTCTTGCTTAAAACGCTATAGCTATTAGATAACGTCTTAGTTTTCAGTTTGAATTACGGAAAAATTTGGATAAGTACTGTTTTCACTTTGCTAAAGATTTTCTACTATTTGAAAATAATATGTATTCTTGTTTTTATACTATTCATTTGGTTCTTTATAGATTATTTTAATAGATAACTTATTTAACACTAAATTATTTAGAAGTTATAGTTTCATTTCAACATAATATTAGAACTTCGATTGGAATAGTGTTGATATATTTTCGATTATTTTTGATTAATATTATTTGATTAATTATTAATCTTTATAGTTTTTAATATCGTTAAAGTTTTTTTTTAAATCAAAACTTTGTGTATATATATAAAGTTTAACCTTTTATTCTTAATAATTTTTTCTTTCCTAATTTTTTCATTCATAATTTTTTCCATTCATAATTTTTTCATTCATAATTTTTTCCATTCATAATTTTTTCATTCATATTTTTTATTATTACGTTTGTAGAAATAAATAATCTTGTATTTTTGTATTTTTCTATTATTCAATTGATCTTTAATTATAATTAAATAAACGTCTTTAGCTTTAAATAGTATAGCTTTAACTATTACACCGGTTAAATATGTACTAATTTTATCTTCATTATTATTTTAAACTTAAACTTCGTTCAACTTGTATTTAAAACAATGATAATTTAAAACAATGATAATTTATGTAAGATGTTTTTTGTATATAATATACATGTTATTATAATGGATGAAGGGCTGATTATTGAATGGTTATTATTTTGATATTATGATATTTTTTAAATAATTTTTCTATCTTTATATAATAAGTATTTCTTATTAATTCATTTGGTACTTATTGTTGGTTGAGATATATATCTAATTATTGTTCTACTTGCGATCTGACGAGTAGCTATATTTTTGAATAGAACTTATTTTCGATAATTTCAATTGATTTTAATCGATTTAAATTTCTTTTCTATTTGAAAATTGGTTATGAAACACGTTTAATGTTTTTATTATATTTATCTTATGATATTTACTTTACTTTATATTATACTCATTTATTGTGCTTTTAATTATTAATTTTTCTATATGTGATAGTGGATTTTCATCGATGAGTTCTTGAAAATTGGTTATTTTCCCTAAAACTATATATATATATATATATATATATATATATATATATATATATATATATCTGGCCATAAAGGCTTTTTTGTTTGTTTTCCTGTCTTGTTTTTTGTCCGCCACTACATTCCTCCATGGCAAGATTTAATTTGTGTATACAAATTTAATTTGCGGTCCATGGGAAGGGTCGTTTTAACGATGCGTCCTGCCCAGCTCTTCGAAACGCCGGTGTTAAAACGGGGGTAGCTGATGAAGTAGAATGTTCTCTATGTGGCTTGTGTGTTTTCTCGTCTACGTTTTGTTTGCAATGTCTTGTACCCAGATATGCACCTATACATACAGGTGGATGTCGGTATGCACATACCTGTACGTATATATGCATATACTCATTTACTATTTGTTTATATATATATATATATATATATATATATATATATGTATGTATGTATAATTCACAAAATGGTAAAGTGAATAAGCACACACACATGTACTAAATACAGAGATTAAGAGAAAACACAGAAAGTCACCAACTTCTCATCAGTTATCGGTCAGAGAGGCAAACATAATTTCGGCCATTATCGATAATATATTGTTTCCACACAAGAGATACCGGCAAGAAACTTGGAGGGAATGAGACCAGAGCATGAGAAAGCTGAGGACACTAGTCAGCGCAGGTAATGCTAGAAATAAGAGTTAAAACAACTCATAGCCACAAGAAGCACTTATCTTGATGACTGACAAAGGAGGCATGACTCTTCAGTGCCTAGGAATAGCCAGATCACAGTGATTTCACATTTATATTAATACTCGTAAATGACTCTCACCTAGCATCCTGGATTAAGCTCAACTCACCTCCTCAGTTTATCATACTGTCGTAGAAATCATACGCTTTATTTCCTAAATGGTAAAAGTTAAAATTATAACTACTAAGGGCAGCTTTTTCGCATTTTTACAACCAAATGGCAGAAATATATACGTCATTAAAGCGCGTGTGTGTGTGTGTGTGTGTGTGAGAGAGAGAGAGAGAGAGAGAGAGAGAGAGAGAGAGAGAGAGAGAGAGAGAGAGAGTGTGCCCGTGCGTGTGGTGGGGGTAGATTGACATGATTTTGCTTATTCTTGATTTTATAAGACTTTCGGGGACGCTCCTAATACATGAGGTTGGCTGCAGTCCATGATTGTGAATAAAAGATAGAAGAATTAATTAAAATGCTTTGCTGTTATGTTAAATGCGAGAAAATGGAAACGACCAACACACATTGCTAGTGTTGAAATAAATTCAATTTAAGAAAAATCAATCACTTTGAAGTGAATTCCAGTTTCATTTAATATATGAATTTAAGTTCAACTATTTCTGCGAAATTTCTGCACGTGGCTTTAATGATGAAACCTTAGGCGTATTTACTTATTGCAATTCACATATATGCTTTTATCTTGCTTCGATGACTGTTTCCATTAAATCAATATGTAAAAGCGTACCTCACCCTCGATTTAAGTGAAATAATTTACTAAAAAGTCATTTTAATTTTATAAAGTTAGCATGAGTGACACATATAAATTTTACTATTTCAAAATGGGTGGGTAACATGAGCATTTTCATTATTACTTATTCTACTCGAATTAGTAGGATCGATAGACTTGAGAATTTGCAAAATATGCCTAAAGTAGTTCCAGTTCTCATTTTAAAGTATGTCTGTTGGTGGTGACTTTGATAGTCTCTAAAAGTTCTATATTTTGTCTTTCATAAACATGTCAATATTATGTGGTGTTTTAATGCGGTGAGCTGGAAGAAACGTTAGCACATCGGGCGAAATGCTTGGCGGTATTTCGTCTGCCGTTACGTTCTGAGTTCAAATTCCGCCGAGGTCGACTTTGCCTTTCATCCTTTAGGGGTCGATAAATTAAGTACCATTTATGTACTGGGGGTCGATATAATCGACTGAATCCATTTGTCTGTCCTTGTTTGTCCCCTCTGTGTGTAGCCGCCTGTGGGCAGTAAACAAATAAGAAACGTTAGCACGCCAGGCGAAATGATTGGCGGTATTTCGTCTTTCTTTGTTCTGTGTTCAAATTCCGCCGAGGTGGACTTTGAGGTTCATCCTTTCGGGGTCGATGTACTAAGTACCAGACAAGTACTGAGGTTGATGTAATCGTCTAATTCCATCCCCACCAAATTTCTGGCCTTGTGCCTATAAAAGAAAGAGTATTATAGATATTCGATATAATAGATATTTCGCCGCCTTTACGTTATAAGCTCAAATTCCGCCGAGGCTGACTTTGTCTTTGATGCTCACTGGGTCCATAAAATAAGTACCAGGTGAACTCTGTGGTCGGTATAATCGAATTACACCCCATCTGGAAATTGCTGGCCTTCTGCCAAACTTTTAAACCAATATTACATATACCTCAATGTCAATAGATAAGTTTCGATTTTTTGATAAAACCAGATAAGCCCACTCATCAAATGTGGCTAGGAATACGATTGGCTGCCGTGCCGGATTCAGTGAACGATTTATAATAATGTACCAAAACGTACCACGTAGTAATAATAGAGTTAGGGGCCTGCAAAGGCACTTGAATATATGTGTGGACATGTTCACGATATACATATTGTAAACTCATCGTCACACTGAGATGTAAAGTTGATGCTCTAACGACTCAGTCATTTTGCCGACTATTCAATTAGCTCACCACTTCTCATTAATGATAGTATTTCATATTGATTTGAAATGTATAGAAGACACAAAAATGGATAAAGGCGTCTGCCTCAAAATCTGTCTATGTTACTATGTGTATATCATTATAAGCAGACAGGATGTTGCAATTAAGAGAAAGGAAATCAGTTGGAAATATAAACAACACCATATTTACAACCAGTACTAATTTTGTTAATAAATACTCTAAAATTTCTGTTTTATAAAATATAATTACACATTATACCAACTTATTTGTCATTCACACCAAAATTTTGCAAGCAACTCAATAATTATCGCCCGCCTTAAGCATGTTTTAGAGAATCCAACCCAAAGTCGTAGAAAAGTATGAATTTAGTGAGTTCACACATACTTTATATTATACAGTTCTATATTTAAGAGAGGAGTAATTATGTACAGTATTTACATTATTTACATTCGAAAGATATCTATCCTCGTCTTGTTCGTTGAAGAAGGCTGGAGGGTATATCAGCCGAAAAGCTGTGTTAACAACAAACAAGATGAGGACAAATATCCGTCGAATGTAAATAATATAAATGATGTAAATAATGTACTTTATATAATGTATGATTAAACTGAGACAGTGCCATTCAAATTTTATCTAATGTTTGTTGATTATTTCCACATGCACGCAGACATTTATATATATATATATATATATATATATGTATGTATATATATATATATATATAAATATATATATATATATATATATATATATATATATATATATATATATATATATATATATATATATATATATGGATCTATATATGTGTGTGTGTAAGTACGTTTGTATGTACATATGTATATATATATATGTGTGTATGCGTATATATCATAATAATAATAATAATAATAATGATAATAATAATAATAATAATAATGATAATAATAGTAATAAGTGACAAAAAAGAATGAGACCTCGATATTACGTAAATAGAGGTTTATTTATAAATGTACAATTTAGAACAAACAGTAAGTTGTCATTATATTACTTGGAGTTTCGAATGTCAGAGTGAAGAGCTACGATGAAGATGCTTCTCTATAGCAGTGTGGGAGCATTCCATTTTCTCTGCTAGTTCCCTTGCCGTTTGACGAGAATTTTCGTGCAAGAGTTGGTTTAATCCCTCTACATCGAACTGAAGTGGACGGCCAGAACGAAGTGCGACATTGAGGTCAAAATTTCCATTTTTGAACTTGGCATACCAATCACGAGCGGTTCTTTCAGCTGTGGCTCCCTTTCCATACACAGCGCAAATTTCGCGAGCAGTTTTTGCGGCCTTAGAACCATGATTAAAAGCAAAAAGAAGGAGGTGTCGAAAATGTTCGTTTTTCTTAACTTAACATTCTATTTTAATGATCTGAAAATAAGCAAAAATTAACTAGATTTAAGTAGAAAAACAGATTCTAAGATGATTCAAAAATAGAAGTTTCGAAAACAATAGATTCCAAAATTTAAAAACGCAATAAATTTCAAAATTTGAAAAACAACGGGAACTTAGTAGCCAACCCAATAAAATCTACCACAACAGCAATGGACACATTTCGTAGCACTTCATCTCATTCAACCACGAACGTTGCCATATTATATTCCTAAATTTACTTAATATATATTGCTTGTTAAGTTGACCAAAAGGACAATAACTAGTATTCTAGATAACATTTAATTAATTATGATTAAGATAACAGCCACAACAACACTGGGAACATTTACGTGATCTCTTTTCTATTCAATCTCAGACTGGGATCCCTGCAGCAATATATTCCTAAATTTTCTCAAATATATATATGTATATTTCGTGTAAATTTAATTAAAATTAATTAACAAAACAGATATCGTTTATTTATATTGATTAAAAGACGAATAAATTAAATAGCAAACACTATTTATTAACGCAATCCCTGCTGGTGATAACTAGCAGCAACTTCTGTAATGTTTGGTTTAAACTTCGATAGAAGTCGTCATAAAGCACCGTGCTGTACTATTTCCATTCTGCTTCCATTCCAGATCAAAATGTGGGTTACTGCATCAAAACCTTTCTCCACTCTACACGAAGATAGAAAAATCAATAAAAATAGTTTGGTTTCATTCCACAAGAAAGGAAATTCCATACTGCATTGTAACTGCAATTCTCACTAGCTTTGATTTTCAAAAAAAAAAGAAACGTTCTTTACTTCGTTATTTTGTAACTCGTAACTCAGTGATAGTTGCCTATAATTCAATTTTTATTTTCGTTCTTCTATTTTGCACATAAATGGGTTCCGGTCGAAGAGCCTTATAGTGTACCTTCGTTGAAAGCTGGAAACAAGCATTTGCAATAAATGTGGTCACGCATAAACTTGTGCTTTGGAATACTGAAGCTGGCGTTTGAGTAGATCGATTTGATTCTTAGCAATTGTTTCTCAATACAACAGGTCAGTACAAAAGTATGTCGAGGTTTTACCGCAGAGTTTATACACATGATAGATATATGGAGAATGGTATAAATTAAATGTGTTTTTCAATACAAGCTTCTTTTTTTTGCACAATGTGTCGCGATCTACAAGTAAATTATATTCGTTCTTTTTTCTTTTAATTATTTTACCTCAGTGTTTCCAAAATTGTTACAGAATATAAGCT
Source organism: Octopus bimaculoides (assembly GCF_046866305.1). NCBI lineage: Eukaryota > Metazoa > Mollusca > Cephalopoda > Octopoda > Octopodidae > Octopus > Octopus bimaculoides. The sequence continues at coordinate 20,350,050 of NC_142937.1, forward strand.
TCTACACAGCGTCTCTTTGAAAGCATGCAAAACAAATTATGTCTCGTAAAATCGCAATGCCGGCACCGTCATTGATTTGAAAGACTCTAATAATGCCCTCTGTTTCTGAAATTATTACTACGATCATTAGAATCATTAGAGAAAATATCAATATTTTACACCTGGCTTCCTTCTATAATGCTGGATAGATACAACGATGGAGGATGTGGAAATTCAGTTTCATATGGATCTCCTAATGTCTAGTTTTAGAAAACAATCGCATTAATCAATTGTAAGTTTTGCATATTAAAAAATCCTAAAACAAAAAAATGTGTTTTTTTCCTCTGTATAATATTGAAAGCAGATGCAAAAAATCAAACTATCCTCTTCATATGTATGATGTACCTCCATTACTCGAAATATATCATTATGCCCTTCGGATAGTCTTTTAGGACCAAATCTTGCATGTTGTATGTTAGACTATTTCGTCATTGATTTGGACAGAAGAATGAACATTCTGAAATACTTGTTCTACATACAGAAGTCCGTGGGTAATCAAATGGATTCCAGCCTTATGCCACTTTGATTGAATCTTTATATACAAGTTGTTGTGAACAACTAAGCACATATATTTTATTGGTCGTGATATTGCATAGCAGGGAAAACATTCGAATTTAATTCAAAACAAGAATTGCACACGCAAAATGTTAGACATTTTCACATTTATGTTCACATTTATGAAAATCTGTTATGTAAAAATGAAAATCTCACACATGTATATCCCTATATAAAAAATGATAAATGGTTTTAAGATACGAGTTTATGACTCGACTAAAATTCTCACCGGGTTAAAAACCAATCTGTGAAACACGCACCAATAATTTGATTTGCAGAAAACCGCTATTGGGCCACATATACAGGGATTATTAAATTATGGCGTATGTGAAACGTAGTTTCAATGAAGAATGACATTTACATTATTATAGATTGAAACCAATAATTCTTATTGCCATCTCATCATCTGATACAGTCCAGAAAGGTTTTTTGCGCAGTTCCTCAGAATTTCACTACGAATGAATAAAGGTACTGCAGTAAGAATGATGATCAGATTTTTTTTATGTAGCTAGTCAAATATTGCAAAATATTCTGCTCGTCATCAGTCACACAAATAATATTACTAAACACTTTCTACAGTCACAATCATTTTTAGATTAATGACATCGGTTTCAGATTTTGGCACAAGGCCAGCAATTGTGGGTGAGGAGATTGAACGATTGTATCATTGTCAAAGCTCAACTGATACTTAATTTATCGACCCCGAAGGGATGAAAAGCAACGTCGACCTCGACAGAATTTGAGCGTTGAGACAGACAGAATGCTCTTAAGCATTTTATCTGGCGTTCTAACGATTCTGCAAGCTCACTACTTTCTCGAGACTAATGATATTAATGATTGGCAAAAGCTCCCTTTTATTATTAGCAGTAGCTTATTAATCACTGTCATAATTGTTATCCGCTGTATTTCTTAGTTTAATCATATCTGCATTTATAAACAATGTTCATTTTATAATTTAAAATAATAAAACGTTTATTATACGGCATTTATAATAATATTATTTTCAGAGGTGCAGGGGTGGCTGTGTGGTGAGAAGCTTGCTTCCCAGCCACATAGTTTTGGTTTCAGTCCTACTACGTGCACCTTGGGAAAGTGTCTTGTGCTAGAGACTCGGACCGACCAAAAGCCTTGCCAGTGGATTGATAGATAGAAACTGAAAGAAGCCTGTATGTATATGAGTGTGCGTACCTTGCTGTCTGAGTTTCTGCCTCACCATAGCATTACGACCAGTGGCTGTGTGTGCACATCCTTCTAACTGGAGTCCATATATTCGACTAGAAATTCTTCGGGGCGGTGCTCCGGCATGGCCGCACACTAATGACTCAAACAAGTAAAAGACAAATATACGGGGAAAAATAAAGGTTTGTTTTATTTCTGGTTACGCGAACTTCGTCTGACTACTTGTGGCTAGCAACAATATGGTAAACACAAGACTGTAACTAGGGGAATATGGTTGAGGAAACGTGAGTTATTTACTGCTGTATTGACACATCTGCATTGCTTTGGAATGCGATGTTTAAGCAACCTTTGAGTTTTTATTGATCCTTATCTGAATGAGTTGATGAGAATGACATTAGTGCCTATAAATTATCAGTGCGATTCAACATTGAGGCCAATTCCGTTTGGACATTTGTGACAGCTCAATTTCCAATGTATTACTACAAGCGAAATTTTCATGACCACCATGAGAACTAGATTCTAACAGTATTATGTCCACTTAAAACCTATTAATACACCAAATATTTAGCTGTAATGAGATATTTACAACTTTGAAACCCTGTAAGTTTCATTCTTACCGTGATGAGATTAAATCTAAAGAATTATATATGATCAGATGTATAAATATATTGGTAACACCTTTCCACATAGACATGACGTTAGAAGATTTTCGTGTATAATTTAAAGTGATGTATAATTTCTGCATCTTTTGCTATATTAAATTACATTCTGGTAGCAAGTCATAAATTATGAACACTAAGTTGAAAAGGAAATGTAGAATGTTAGTGCTTACATCTGATTCCCGATCAGAACTAAGTGAAATATGAATAATTAAGTGAACAGCACAGCGGTCTATCGAAAGTATTAGTTCTCAGTAATATTGTACCCAATTTTCATTGCTAACTTTAGTGAGAACAAATAAGAATGAATTGTTCTACTAAAAAGAAGAAAAAAACATTATTGAATTATCAGTTAAGCTCGAGGCGAGAGTGAGATGAGGGCATTTCATGAAATTATCATTAAATTGCTAGTAATTTATCGACATTTAAGGTAAATAAAAAATCAAGATACAAGGCGGGGTCGTGGTACAATCGATTGGAACTTAATTTCATCGACCTCGCTTGAACGGTACAAAAATCGAATGCCCTATGATCTAAAATTCGAGCCGAAAAGTGGCATAAGAAAACGCCGCAAGCGATTTTATTCAACGCTCGATAGTTTATTTCGAACCAAGAACGGAGCTTTGATATCTGAAATTGCCAGAATGCTATATATGTTGTGTATACATAAATGTGTATATATAAATACGGAGCATTAAATGGACATTCGTCATGGACTGGTACATTATTTGATAAAACCCGGATCTAATTGAGTATAAGTGAGGTGTAACAAATCCCATTAGATATATCTTAGTATATGACTGGTACAATATCAGATCCTATCCTAAACAGAAGGAATGAAAGTTGACCAGTGACATTCGACATCAGTTTCTATGTGAGGCGTGGGTGTTTGTATCAAGATATCTTTCTTATTTCTTTATTGCCCACAAGGGGCTAAACATAGAGGGGACAAACGAGGACAGAAAGATTAAGTCGATTAAATCGACCCCAGTGCGTAACTGGTACTTAATTTATCGACCGAAAGAATAACAGGCAAAGTCGACCTCGGCGGAATTTGAACTCAGAACCTAACGGCAGACGAAATACCGTTAAGTATTTCGCCCGGCGTGCTAACGTTTCTGCCAGCTCGCCGCCTTTCGAGATATCTTTCTGTCGCAATAATTAATGCCGGACTGCAGAACACACGCTGTATTGATTTCTAACCAAAACTCAAGAAGCAAAATTGATATATGCGTAACATTAAGGAATTTGATCTAGGGTTTAGTTATTTGATCTAGGTTTTAGTTGATCTATCCTTGACCTGATGGAGACGAACGACTGGCACAGACTTGTTTGAAATCAGAAAATAAAGAACTGTATCGAAACGTCCGAAGCAAAACTCAAGCAAAATCTTGGACTAACACAGACGCAAACGCACACCTATATACTTATATACATGCATACATATAAATGCTTGTATATACACTCGGACATATGCAGTTACACGTAGGTATGTATTTATGTATGTATGTGAGTATGTATGTATAAAGTATATATTGCTTCTGAGTTTAATATCAAACTTTTTATTCAGGTTGACAAGTATCTGCGAAACCAGAGATTTGTTGATCACTGTTTTTTGTTCAATCAGCAAAAGCAAAACTTGATACTCGATGCTGAAGACGTGCAGGAACACAGAAATCACGATTTAACATTTCCACCATTGCTGCTGTATGCTTTTCGGTTGCTACTCAATAGTTTTGTGCTTTTTAGCACAATACGTCTGTAAGAGAAGCTTTCTCCGGGCAAATACTTCAACAGTGTGGTTTGTTAAGTATATTCATGTTGAGATAGTTATATAGAATTATATATATTGATCTAGGTAGATAGCTATATATATATAGCTAGTTAGATAGATAGATAGGTGGATGGATATACATACATATATTCATACATACTTTTATACATGTATATATATATGTCCAGGCACAGGGAAAGAACACAAATACACAAATATTCTTTTCTACTCTAGGCATAATGCCCGAAATTTTGGGGAAGGGGTGAGTCGATCAGATCGACACCAATACGCGACTGCTTCCTAGTTTATCGAGCCCGAAAGGACGAAAGGCAAAGTCGACCTCGGCGGAATATGAACTCAGAACGTAAAGACAGACGAAATACTGCTAAGAATTTCGCCCGGCGTGCTAACGTTTCTGCCAGCTCGCCGCCTTCGAATACACAACTATTGAGATAGATATATAGGTTTGCATGCGTGTGTGTATGCAGGTTGCGTATAAAAGTTTAACTAAATGCTACTCGGGTCAGTCAGACCTAAATATTTCACATAAAATCCATTTAATGTGATAAAGTGGCCGGTACACAAGATGACCATAACAACTGTCGATTTGACTGCTCAGCAACCGCATCTCTTAATCTCTTCTCGAAATACTATACACAACATTAATTCTTGCCTCTCTACTTGCAGTACTACAAGATAGAGCAATAACTACACTTATCAGTTAATAGACAGTTAAATACCCAAATAAATCATCCTAATGAGTAATTTTCATAGGAATTTATTTTAACCGATTCAGGATACTTGGTGTGCGGTGGTGACAACACAAAGACTAGCAAGAGATTTCTTTCATGGTTTCCTCCGTGAGAAACTATGAAGTTGTAAAGTGAGCTTAACAACACAACCATGTTAATACGTTTCTCTCTGTCTCTCTGTGTTCATGTATATATGTATGTGAATATATGACAAGAAGGACATGGTGTAGTGGTTAGGGTGTTGCGCTCATGGCCGCCACATAGTGCTTAAAGTTCCTTTACCGAGTGGTGTGTTGTGTCCCTGAGCAAAAGCTTTCCATGAAACGTTGCTGTGCGATCGCACATGGCAACGATTTAATGGAGGAAGTGAGCTAATACACAGCACATACATCTGAGCAGTACAAACAAATGATTTGTGCTGGCCGTTCAGCAAAACCTGAACATTCATAATTCGTCTTCAACGAAAAATTCCACACACATATATGTATCTATATACATTTTTGCCGAACTCTTAAGTTACGTGGATATAAACATACCAATATCGGTTGTCAAGCAACAGTGGGAGGACAAACTCTGACACACAAATGAATATATATATATATATATATATATATATATATATATATATATATATATATATATATATATATATATATATATATATATGTGTGTGTGTGTGTGTGTGTGTGTGTGTGTGTGTGTGTGTGTGTGTGTGTGTGTGTGTGTGTGTGTGCGTGCGTGTGTGTATGTGTATGTGTGTGTGTGTGTGTGTGTGTGTGTGTGTGTGTGTGTGTGTGTTTATATTATTAATAAATTAATAAACTCATCAATAATATATTCAGGAAATCAATATTTAATATTTTGAATTTTGAAAGATATACATCCAACATAACATGGTAGCATAATAAATTTAAAAGTTTAAAACATAAATATACGGAATATAAATATTAATACATATAAAAATCTAAAAATAGATAAATAATCTAAAAAATAGATAAATATATATAATTGAGCACTCAACATAAGTTCAGTTATATATTCTTTTAGAATATTACTTATAAAAGTTACATATATATATATATATATATATATATATATATATATATATATATATATTCGATGGGCTTCTTTCACCTTCCGTCTACCAAATCCACCCACAAGACTTTAGTCGGCCCGAGTCTAAACTAGAAGACACTTGTCAAATTTGCAACACAGTAGAATTGAACCCGGAACCATGTGGTTGAGAAGCAAGCTTCTTACCACGCAGCCACCCCTGCGCCTATATATATATATAATTATACCGTATGTTACATATTTATTATATCATACCTTGATACTGTATGGACTTAGATCACCTTTGACAGGCCGCTGGTATTTACAGTTTTAAACACTTTCGGTATGCAAATTGGGGACTCCTTCCTAGAGTACCGGTTGTATTTGTTGAATATATAGATAGTTTGACTGCTTGTTTCTCTGGTGGCTTTCAGAATGGTGTAGACGCATCTTATGAGAACACATTAAGATTTGAAAATCGATTATGGTTATTCTTCATTTTCTTTCAGTGTGCAGAGAAATAGCTAAAGTTGCTTCTATTTATAATTATACCATATGTTATATATACAAGGGTTAGACAAAATAATGGAAACACCTAGCATCATAATTTTGAAATATCTCTAAAACCGTCAATCTTGTTTATTTTTACGTTTTTTTTTTTATTTATTATTAGTGTTGCTTAATATGTTTCACTAAAATTACTGTTTCTTTTCAGATGTCATCCGAAAAAAGTAATTAAAATTCATTACAGTGAAAGATCTATCGGACTTTCAGAGAGTTCAAATTGTTGGTGCTCGTATGGCAGGCGCTAAGATAACGAAAACAGCCGAAATGCTTGGTGTATCAAGAAGTACTGTCTCGAAAGTAATAACAGCCTTTGAAAAAAAGGGAAAAACCTCCTCGTCGAAGCAAATCCCCAGAAGAAAACCAAAACTTTCAGATAGGGATCGTCGGGTTCTTACGCGAATTGTTAGAAACAATCACAAAAGTACAGCTCCCAAAATTACTGCAGAGCTTAATGACCACCTCGAGAACCCAATTTCCACAAAAACTGTTCGCCAGGAGCTGCACAAAGCCGGATTTCACGGGAGCGCTGCAATCAGAAAAAGACCCTTTTCAACAAACGTTGCAAAGCGTTTACAGTGGAGTAAACCCTACAGAATTGGTCCATAGAGCAATGGAAGAATGTTATTTTCTCGGACGAGCCATCCTTTACCTTATTTCCGACCACTGGCCAAGTATACGTGTGGAGACAGCCAGAAGGAGCATTTGACCCAGACTGCCTTCTTCCAACTGTTAAACATGGAGGAGGAATTGTGATAATCTCGCGCTGGGCTATATCTTGGAAATCCGCTGTCCCAATGGTTTCCCTTCATAGCAGAATTAATAGTCAAGAATATTTAAGCATTTTATCTGATCAAATTCATCCTATGGTTGTGGAACTGTTTCCAGAAGGAAACACAATCTTTCAGGATGATAAGGCACCAATTCACACAGCTAAAATTGTTACTGAATGGCACGAGGATCATTCTAGTGAAGTTGCACATCTTATCTGGCCACCACAGTCCCCAGATCTCAATATTATTGAACATTTATGATACATTTTAGAAAAACAAGTAAGGAGTCGATATCGTCCACCATCATCACTACAAGGACTGGAGACCGTTGTAGATGAAGAATGGACAAACATTTCTTTGGAAACAATTCAAACTTTGTATGAGTCAATACCTCGTAGAATTGAAGCTGTAATTACAGCCATAGGTGGTTCTACCCCATATTAAAATAAATTTGTTTGAGATTTTAAGGTGTTTCCATTATTTTGTCCAACCCCTGTATATATATATGTATATATACATATATATATATATATATATATATATATATATATATATATATATATATTTATATATATATATATATATATATATATATATATATATATATATATATATATATATATATATATATATATATATATATATATATATATATATATACATATATGCATAGACATGGGTGTGAAGTGAATGAAACTACATGGTCCAGGTTCAGTCCCACTGCGTGGTACATTAGAAGAGTGTCTTCTACTATAAGGTCAAGTCGACAAAAAGACTTGTGAATGGATTTATTAGAGGAAATTGAAAGAAGCCTGTCGTATATATACTACCCGAAACTGTAAGAACATCTGATGGCTTGACTGACGAAGGAAGGGCGCGAATGACCCGTCCTTTCTTTCCTAATTGCTGTTTTTCCTGTCTGCCTTTTTTTTCTTGTCTATCTCTCCGGATGTTTTGTTGTCCTCTATCGCGTTCTGTTGCATTTTTTGCATATATATACATACATATATATATATATATATATATATATATATATATATATATATATATATATATATATATATATATATATATGAGCACTCCGTCGGTTACGACGACGAGGGACCCACCTGATACGATCAACGGAACAGCTTGCGGGTGAAATTAACGTGCAAGTGGCTGAGCACTCCACAGAGACATGTACCCTAAACGTAGTTCTCGGAGAGATTCAGCGTAACACAGAGGCTGGTCCTTTGAAAGGCTGGTCCTTTGAAATACAGGTACTACTCACGTTTGCTAGCTGCATGGGCTGGGGCAACGTGAAATAAAGTGTCTTGCTCAAGGACACAACGCGTCGCCGCGAATTGAACTCACGACCTTACTATCGTGAGCAGAATGACCGAACCACTAAGCCACATGCCTTCACACACACACACATATGTATGTATCCATGCGTTTGTGTCTTTTTGTCGTTGTTTCACCACCAACACCACCACCACCATCACTGCTTGACAACAGCGGTTGCTGCATATACGTTCCCACACCTTAGCCTTTCGGCAAAATCGACCGATGGAATAGGTACTAGTCTTTTTTAAAAACAAATAAGATCGGGAGTCGATTTGTTTGACTAAAAACCTCCAGGCTAGTGCCCCAGCATGGCGACAGTCAGATGAAAAGACAGAAAATACACATACACATCTCTCCCACCCTCTCTCTTTCTCTTTCTCCCACTTTCTCTCCCTTCCTCCTCCTCCTCCTCTCTCTCTCTCTATCTCTCTCTTCCTCTGCCTTCTTCTCTCTCTCCCCTCTCTCTTTGTGTCTCTTTGTTCCTGCACAGTTATATACACAGACACTCAGCCACACAAACATACGCTCCTGACGAATGAACATCGGTCTGCTGATGTTACATGTCATTATAACAATTCTTTTTCCTTTTCTTTTCTCTTCAGTTTGTCTTTGTAATACTTTACTTTGACTCTTTGACTCAGCCGCCATCTTTTTTTTTTATGTCGCATCGTATTTACTTTCTAACATTATAGAAAAACAGAGGCTGCAATGTTGTGAGTGTAAACAAACAACGTACACAGCCAACTGATGGCAAACATTTTAACAGATGAGACATGACTTCGACAATGATTCGCTGTCATTTAAATGTAAGGGATTTCATTCTTACTTGAAGCTCTGCTAGTCTAATCTAATTACTGACGACAAGAATTCTGCTGGAATTTTAGATTCTACTAATGATATTAACTGTCGATATCGGCTTGAGAATATCATCATCATAATCATCATCATCATCATTATCATCAACGTCATCACCATCACGATCACCACCACCACCGCCCCCACCATCGTCATTGTCGTCATTATCGTTGTGTCATCGGCCTCCATATCATCATCATCATCATCATAATGATTATCATCATCGGCGGCGGCGTATTCATCAACGTCCTGTTGCCGTCTTCGTGTTCATCAACTTCATCATCGCCATCCTTCTCCTCCTCCACCACCACCTACAACATCACCACCATCGCCACTACCATCACCACCATCATCATCATCATTATTACCATCACATCGTCTTCACCGCCATTATCATCACCATCGATCACTCTGGGAAGGGATCGAGCCGTCACCGAGCAGTGGTTCATTATTTGGTTCAAAGCGCGTGGTGCATGTCGAACGCCACTGTTGGCACGGGCGTAACCGATGCGCGACCTTTAGTCGGTCGGTGAGTTTGACTGGGGTGATACTTCTATGAAACCGTGACGCAGTGAGCTCAGCGTGGACGGAAACCAAACATATTGCAAACGGGCAAAACATTGCTCGATCTCGATTTTCAGTATGGATACGGACATGAAAGCGTGGCCCATCAATCCTTTCCGAAGAGCGTCAGTCAAGCTATGCGTCCACCGAGAGGTGTCTGAAATGTTACCAAAGGGACAACTGGCTTATGGTAGTCAAGCGTTCACAGCGAAGTAGTTTTTGTTCCTTCGATGTCGGCTCTTCTTATCATTGCGAAGCAGAATTCGCAGAGCGTTGGGTTGTTCATACACTAATAGCGAAAATGAGCCGGGTCTAGACAGTGGTGAGACAGGTAAGTCTTATTGTAGCTATGCATCTCGCGTTCGCTCGTCGTCCGTCGCTATCGCTGATGCCTCTGCTACATTTGCGCAGGCGCCGGCAACGTCAACTCTATCCTGTCCAGTCAGAGGAACGCTTGCGCACTCGCTCGATAGAGCGGTGGCGCCAGGCTGCCCGGGTGCGATAACTGTTGAACAACTCTAAGCCGGGACCGTAGCCGGATCCGAGTTGTTATCCAAAAGTGTCTCAACCATAAGGCCCATGCCTTAGCTCGGCGTTTCCAGGTCGCACACAGCGGCCGCGCGGCGAGCGGTAGCGTCGCCGGCGAAATTGCCATCCTGGAACTGCAACGGCGGCGGCCCCACCGTCGTCGTCGACCTCCTGCCCGATTTGCTCGAGAAAATCGAGACGAAACGGATCACTCGCATACGATTCGACTTAACATTCGGAGTGACGTGCTTAGTAGAGTATCTACCACACTTCTTTCGAGGCGGTCACGGCTTCAGGTGGATGGCAGTAGAAAAAGCAAGCAGGAGAAGGAGTAGAAGAAGCGGTGAGGCCGTTGTTATCAGCTCCGAATATCGAGCAAGCGCACGAGCACGGACATGAATTGAACGAAGAAGACATTCGTTTGGCGGGAGAGCAGCTCGAGGGCGAGGAAGGAAACAAAGGAAAAGGAATCCAGAAAAGAGAGCGAAGTGGATGGATCGGCTCTGGACGCCTATCACAAGCACGAGCACAAACGTGTTACTCAAAGAAGTTGACTCAAGTCAAACCTAACAAACTGCCGTAAATCGTTGTTAGAATATCTGAATGGGTAGAGTCTGAATCGGTTAGCTTGTACTGACACTGCAAGTGTGGAAAGTTGTATTAGTTCGAGAGTGTAGCCTCATGGTTATTTATGTTCCAATACTAATGTAACGTAGTTTTTCGTTTAAGGTAACACGGTACAATTGGAAAGATATTTACCTGTTATTTCTAGCATATTCAGAGCCCATGTGAAATCATCATGACATGGCCTTACTGAGGTTTAGACAGACAATCCAAAGCTACGGTCCAAGGCTATGGAAATAATTTCAACCCATAGGGAATGTTTGAATAGGAGTTACATGAATATAAAAATATGTTTTAATAAATTATTGTAGTTTATATGAACTTGGTTTTATCCGGTGTGCAGAAAGAGCACAGAATGTGCCGCAGAGGTTGGTGGAGAGATAACAGTGATCTGTATATGTTTATATAATTTGCAGCAGCAGCTAAATCTGTCATAACAGACAACGTGCCACGAGTTCAGTCATGTATTTTCTGATTTGTTTTTGTTTGCAACTTCTTGTATAATTATGAATGTTCATTTAATTATTTGTCGTTAACTAAATCTTTTTTCGATGTTGGTGTGTATTTTTAAGATTATAAATCAAGTCAAAAATTGTTTTAATTTTTTGGATCAACATTCTTATCCATTCGTTTCTTTGTCTTTTCCAATTTATTGAATAGGAAGAAACCTATTTTCTATTCAATATCGATATATGGTTCACAACAATTCAAATAATATTCAGCGTACTATAAGCGAAGATATCAGGGATAAAAAGATTAAGTGATTGCTAAAAAGAAAAAGTTAAAACCATTTTGATCCGTAAATATTGTGACAAACATGGGAAGATTGGCTCCATTACTGCCAGTAGGGATAATCGTAGGAATTCTGTGTAGGAAAAAAAAAGGACTAGAATTTATTTACTGCCATGCCTCTATCAAACAATACAACTAAATGAAGAATTGATTGTATGGCGAGAAATTGCTGAAAGATTTTTCGTTCCTAGGATACGGAAAAATCGTTCTTATTTCTTCATTGAAAGTGAATGAGATATGAAGCGATGCAGATAATTCTAGTTTGATTTTGGTCGTCATAAGGATTGTCATCCAAGGCGGAGTTCATCATGAGGTTTATGCTTTGTGAATCGCATCCTCGAAGAACAACGGATAAAGGAATACTTAAGTAAACCATTGAATGGAAAAAATGCTTTGGAGGTGGTGATGAACTGGAGCTCGGGAAATGAAATGTTCCAAATATAACATGTACTGTGCATTATAATGTGTGCATTTAAAACCACGGCTTCAGATCCTTGAGCAAGGCCAGCAATTTTAAGGCGAGGAAACTAGTCGATTACATCGACCCCAGTAATCAACTACTAATTATTTGAACGAATACGAAAAGATGGAAGGAAAAGTCGATCTTGGTGGAATTTGAAATTAGAACGTAAGGACCAAGGAAATGCCGCAAAGCATTTTGCCCGGCGCGGTCACGATTCTGCCATATAGTAATAACAATAATAATAATAATAATAATAATAATAATAATAATAATAATAATAATAATAATAATGATAATAATAATAATGAAGATGATGATAATGATGATGATGGTAGTGGTCGTGGTGGTTGTGGCGGTGTTGATGATAATGATAATAATAATAATGATGAGGATGATAATGATGATGATGGTAGTGGTCGTGGTGGCGGTGTTGATGATAATGATAATAATAATAATAATAATAATAATAATAATAATAATAATAATGGTTTCAAATTTTGGCACAATGCCAGCAATTTCGTGAGATGGAATAAATCAATTACATCGACACCAATACTCAACTGGTACTCATTTCCTCCACCCCGTAAGGATGAAAAGCAAAGTCGACCTCAGCAGAATTTGAACTCAGAACGTAAGGACGGCGAAATGCCGCTCACCATTTTGCCTCGTGTACTAACGATTCTGCGAGATCGTCACCTTTATAATGATAATATTCATTTCAAATTTTGGCACAGGGCCAGCAATTTCAAGGACAAGTTAAGTCGATTACGTCGACCCCAGTGCTCGAATGGTACTTGTTTTATCAGTCAAACTAAAGGGTTTTACCCAAGGAAAAAAAAAAGAAAATTGATAGTATAATAGAAGTAAAACAACTTGCTGTAAACGAATATGAAAAAAGATGCACGCTCACGAACAGAGGAGTGGAGGAGAGGACTCGGAAAATTCACATCGTCAAACCATGTCCTTTAAACTCTAGTATTTGACCCGAGCAAAAAAAAAAAAAAGAGCAAAATAGTGTAATAGGTGTAAAACAACTTGCTCTAAATGAATATGAAATAAAACGCGCGCTAACGCTCGGGAACGAGGTGTCAGGGAGACACAACTTGCAGTGCACCTGGAAAACGGCCAAAGGGTTTACTTCACCGATGCTAATGCTTCTCTGTTGGAAGAGGAAACAAGGGATAGCTCGTTCATTGCATTCTTCAAGCTTTGTAAAGTTGATCCATTCGCTCAAACCTTGCTGTATCCACAGATTCCATCGTACTACACTTGGAATAGGGAAAAAAATGGGCCCCAAGGAAAACAGGTCAAAATGTTCATGGATAACCTGGCATTAAGTTTGACACTTGCCTTCGACGAGTATACACAGTGTATCCCACTCAACAAGAGTGCATCTACCTCCGTCTACTACTGCATGAGGTCAGAGGGCCAGCGTGTTTCCAAGCCCTAAAAACCGTTCATGGGCATGTTTGCACAACATACAAGAAGTCTACTATCGACAAGGTCTGTTAGAAGATGGTGCACAATGGGATTCAACGTTGGGAGGAGCTGCTTTATCAGAATCACCTGTAAGCCTCAGAGCACTATTAGCAGTATTACTACAGACATGCGAACTGTGTGATCCTGCCACTCTATGGCTCAAATACAGGGACAACCTGGCTGAAGACTTTAAGCGGCGAGCTCAACTGTTCTATCCTGACATGGAGGGTATCAGTGATGAAGTCTACAACAAAACTCTCATTGACATTGAAGACAGAATTGCTACACTGAGTGGTAATGAATTGTCCACATATCGTAGGCCACAAACATTCAGGTCAGGGTCAAATAGCCTTCCCACTACTGTCATTCGGGAAACATCCTATGACACTCAAGCGCTTTCAAAGTACATTGCTGAAAACGAGTCTAAATTACTTCCGGACCAGCTGCTAGCCTACAGAACTATTAACAGTGTACGCCAACGCGAGGGACGAATCTTCTTCCTGGATGCTCCTGGAGGGATAGGAAAAACATTTATTACGAAGCTTTTTATTGCAAAGTTAGGCATCACCAGGACATCGTGGTAGCTGTGGCTTCCTCTGGGATTGCAGCTGCTTTGTTACCCGGTGGCAGGACAGCACACTCGACTTTTAAACTCCCTCTCAATTTAGCAGCATCCGAGATACCTTCATGCAATATCAGCAAAAGCTCAGATCAGGGGCAGATACTTAATATGTGTCATCTAATCGTCTGGGATGAGTGCACTATGGCTCACAAGGGAGGTTTGGAAGCATTAGATAGAGCCCTAGAAAACATCCGAGACTGTCTTTTTTTTGTTTTTGGCTGTGGTGAGACGACTCGGAACATTCACGATGTCAACTTTCCGAGTCCTATCGGAAAGGACTCGGGGAATGCGGGAGAGGAGCGCGAATGGGAGAGAAGACTCTCCAGGTTCGCGAGCGCGCATTTTTTTCATATTCGTTTAGAGCAAATTGCTTTACACCCATTACACTCTTTTTTCCTTTCTTTTTCGCACGGGTAAAACCCTTTAGTTTGACCGTTGTATCGCGTTCGGATGGATGAAAGATAAATTCAACCTCGGAGGAACGTGAAAATGAGCGAAATGCCGCCAAGCATATCACCCGGCGTACTAACAATTCAGCCAGCTCACCGCCAATAAAATACTTGCGTTTCTAGTAAAACGTTGCTCACCGGAGTGATTCTTGCTCCTATATATATTTTTATACTTCTAAGAATATAACTACATTTCGTAAGTTATGAAAAGAAAAGAGAATCTTAATAGATTTCTCTCTATCTATTGAAGAAGAAAATATATATTAAAACAAAAAGAAAAAACAACGTTGTTGAAAGGTGTCTATCACGGCAATCATCCAATCAAACAAGTAAGCGTAGAAAATACAAAAAATTGAGTCAAAAGTTAATCTTGAACCATACAATACTATTACCAAACAGGGAAATTATTTTCCAGACTCTTTGGAATGGAAAAAAAAATACACGCATAAATTACCTACCCTGCTTTGGAAAAATAATACCCATGGATATCACGCACCCACGTACACACACACGCATGTACCCCACCCTCTCACACACACGCACAAGACATATTAATTCCAAACCAATTTTAGATAGTAGCTTAATGATGTCTGAGAAAAAAATAATCTAATTTATTGGCTAATCATGTATTGCAAAGAAATTGAACATTAGCATTCAATAATTTCTTTTAAAATAATTGCTCTGACCCGTCCCCCCAATCACATCGATGACCGTTCACCATTTATCGACTATTTTTGATTACTACACAACTAATGTTAAGTGTCACTGCTAATGCTAAACTAGGTGTCGGATATTTTGTTTTACTTTTTTTTTACTCTTTATTTTATTTTATTTCATTTTATTTTTTCATATTCAGATATTTTGTGCTGTGTTTGTAGGCAGAGAAGTTCCTCGTGATGATAATGATTATGGTGATGGCGATGGCGACGACGACGGCGCCGACGACGGTGGCGGCGACAACGATGGCGGCGGCGACGAGGTCGACGATGGTGGTGATAATGATGATGATGTTGATGACGATGACGATGAGAGGATCATGATGATGACTCTGTGAATTGTGAAATGACAACGATGACGAAAAGAATGCTGACGATGAAATTGAAGGGGATGACTATGACGATGATATTGGTCATGATGATGATGACGATGACGATGATGATGATGATGATGATGATGATGATGATGATGATGATGATGATGGTGGTGGTGGTGGTGGTGGATTTGGTGATGATGGTGATGGTGATGATGATGATGATAGAGATGCTCTTAACACAGTAAATAGAATGATGACTATGATGACTATGATGATGATGATGATGATGATGATGATGATGATGATGACGACGATGATGATGATTCTAATGCAGAAAAATAAAATGATGACAACGACGATTATCTTGGTGTTGATGATGACGATGGAAATGATTATGATGATTATCATCATCATCTTGGTGAAGATGACGGTGATGAGGAGAGGAAGAGGAAGAGGAAGAAGACAGTGCTGCTGATGATGATGGCGGTGACGATGCTTCAGACCAGTATTTGAATAAATTAATGGAACACATTTGAAATTAATAATGTTCCATAAACGTTAAAGCGCTGCATTAATGACCTCAGTTCATTGCTTAATACTTCAACTAACACAGACGTCTGTAAACTATGTTTTGAAACAATCTTTCATTTACATAAAAACTATATTTATTTCTTCCTCTTCGGTTATTTCCATTACATAATGGATATGTTCTGTTGTTTTGTTTTAATAAAGCAAAACACGAGAACATATCCAGTTTGTTTGGTTTTATTAATTTTATTCGTTATACAACTGTATTTATGAGCGCGTGCCTTGAGTCATCATTTACATTTTCATGGTTATTTTTTTCCGGTGCATTAAGATAGAGTTTGATTGGTCTACTCCAGGAATTCCCAAGCTTTGTCGGGTTGCCACCCTCTTGGCACCCAGGCCACATTCCTAGCACACGCCTCTACTTACCATTACAAACATAGACCAATTTCTGAGACAAATACAAGAAAACTGTATTTCACAGATACAACATAATCTAAACTATGATTTTGGTAAGTTTTGGTAAGGTGACGATTTTGTTTATTTTTATATGTCTGTACCGTACTATACTGATGAGCGAAAGCTAGATTTTATTCTGGTAATCGTGAAATCGTTCGATATATAGTTGAGTTCATTTTGTTAAAAAGGTTGGGTTCTTTTAGAGTTGCTTTTCCTCGCATTCGGTTAAAAAAATGTGTTTATTTGGGAAGTCTAGTGTGTGACATTATTCTGTAGTAATGCCCTTATATAAATATAAATGAATAATTATATTCTTGGGAATAAAAAAATGATGGTTTTCCCTTATGAATTTTTTACACACTAGCTTCCTGATAAAATTCTTGTAAAAGAGTTTTATCCCATTATGGAATTTATTAATTAAATATATATCCAGAATATATTCAGTGCTGAATTTTATTCCGTTTTATACAAGTGTACCGAGAGCGACTCAAAAAAATTCCCGCTTTTTGCATAGATGCATAGAGATAAACATTACAAATATTTTCCTCTTCTAAAAAACCTTATTTTTCTTGGCCTGTCGAATAAAAAGGAAAAGAAATCAGGTTTTGAGATGTAAAAATGCTATTACTAACGATAGCGATTACATTTTGAATGATTAAATATATTTACGAAATGTGTTATGCAAATTTGAACTCATTGCATGAAATGCAACATTATATTTCGTTACCCCTAATACATTCATTAGACATTTGTATAAGGGATCTCACGTATTCTATTCTCTCTCCTATAAAGACTGATGCTGGTTCTCGAAAACAGTGACTTCTTCACTGTTGTGTGGTAAGTACTAGCACTAAATTTATTCCATATTGCACACATTCACATAGAATAATCGATATATTTGTAGCCCTCTCACCGACACAGATCGTCACTATTTTTCATATAAACACACACTCTTCTTCCAAGTGTGATTCGTTTGATAGCGATATAAAAAATTCCAAGCTAAAAGTTTATCGACAAGTTATTACTCTCCACCTGAACACTTCATTTATATCCATATTATTTTCAGGACATTCATAAGGAAATAGATATAGATATAGTCTTACAGTTGTTTCTGGGATATTATGGATATACCTTCATCAGAGATGATGCGAGATGGTTAAATAGAAGTTTATATTTGAGTTCGAAATAAGGAATTATTATGGAAAAGGAGGAGATAGAGAATATAGAGGGAAATAATAGAATGAAACTAGAAATAAAAATATAAAATATATAAAGATAGTGTAGTTGCGGTTCGATTATTCGAGGAAAATGGTGTATAGAAGTGGTAAAAATGTTTCCTGTACATAGTATATATACACATAAATACATATGATAAAATGTGTACATGTGCGTGCGATTGTGTGGTGTCATATACGTCGATGTGAAATATCTACGAGAAAAATTTGCAGCGCACGTGAATATCGTTTAATCTAATTCCAGTCATCACACTTGAACTGAGCAAGTTAAACTTCACCACTATCAAAAATAAACCACCATCTTTCAGTACATCCAGCTTACAAAACATTAAGCATTTCCGCTTTTATCTCAATTACTTATTCAATAATTTGTCTTTCTGGACTCTCAAGAGGACCTGTGGTTGTTAGGAAATCAAAATATTTTATTAACGATCACTAAACAACGCAATAAATAATTCATATATATTTCTCTATCAACCAAAATTTTTTTTAATAATTTTCTTTTGTAGGTGGTAAAGTATATATGCTGGATAGTTTACGTGTTAGTTAAAGCATAAAACCCGATACATGATGAATGGTATGTAATGTAGGCAGAAATATATAGCCATACAAAATCATACAAAAATTAGAGGTAAATGAAATATGTTTAATATATTTATATAGCAACCGATTCTTTTCAGGTCTTAGTCGCTGTAATATCTAGTAAAATGCATTCAATTACTTACTCTATGTGATGTAGAAAATGTATTTGGTATATCCATATTGATGCTTTATTTATTTATCTATATAGATTTTCATCCACCAAAACGAGTTTTTGTCTTTTTTTTCTGAATTAGACGGGGATGGAGGATAAACTCCATGGTTTCCCAGACAGGTGAGAGGAAGAAGAAATATCGCTATCCTTATGTTGTCTTCAAACTGGGAAACTTATTCACATAAATTCAACAAGCGTAGATATGTGGCAAGAAGTTTGCTTCCCAACCACATGGCTGCCACCTTTGCCCAAACGTCTCGAGCTCACCAAAGACTTGTGGGTCAAATTGGTAGAGAGAAACTGGATGTTGCGATTCGTTTTTTGTGTGTACGTGTGTCCCCCGCCACCAGTGGACAACCATTGCTAGTGTGCTTACGTCCCCGTAACTTAGCGTCTCGGTGAAAGAAACCGATAGAAGAAGTACGAGGCTTAAAAAATAAGTAGTGGTGTCACTTCGTTCGACTTAATTTCTTCAATGCTGTGCCCCAACATGGCGGCAGTCTAGTGACTAAGACAAGTAAACGAATAAGTAAGAGAATAAGGCTGGAACCTCTAATCAGAGTATATATGGACCATCTTGTATACCTGAAATACCTTGCCAAAATAGGTGGAGAGTTAGACGAAATACATTTAGGTAACTGAACTAGTTCTTTGTGTTCTAAGCTTTAAAACAAAATAACAACCGAAATAACCTTTATCGTTTATCCTTCCAGAATTGATGAAAATAAGTACCAGTAGGTATCTATATAAATAAACTAGTGTAGTAGACATGTTGCATCGTTCAAGCAATTACTGTAGTGTTTTGCTTCGTCTTTTTACGTGTCTTTTAATTTTGTGTACAAATTCCACCGTCGCTTCATTTATTCTCTTTATCAAGTCTTTACAGGCCTCTGTCGTCGTAAACTATGTTGCACTTATTCGAGCTAGATATTCGGTTTGGAGATGAATCTCTCCCTCTTCTCTCTCACCCTCTCCCTCTCTCACCCTCTCCCTCTCTCTCCATTGTCCTTGGGTCAATGCCGCTCCACAAGACTAAACAAAAGAAGGGAAGATGTAAGCCACATTTAAATATTATCAAATTATTGATATTCTAATTAAGATATAAACTGTACTTAATGTTCAGTATACGGACCCGATTTGTTATGTAAACTGAAGTAAAGAAATTCAAGTATAGTAAGAATTTGAATTCATGACCATTATGTTTGTAGTGAATAATTTCAATAACACACCGATCGAATAATCCACGAATGATGACGATGTTTTCCAGGAACAAAATATAAAATGTGTCCAGTTTTGAACTTATAACGATGCAGTCATTGCACTGCTATATCATTACTCAAATACATGACATGTACTGAAATACAATACTGAATGTTAAACGGTTTAATTACGAACCAAGTTTTAAAATGGTGATTCTGAAGTAATTTTTGTAGTAGCTTTAGCATTAAGTATACTGTAGCTCTCATTATACTGCGCATAGTTACCCATCGTAAACACATATTATCATATTGAATCTAAGACTTGTGTCGTTGGTTATAAGTGCGCCCTCTTCGTTATTCCGAGACAGAAGGAATAAATCGCAAATGGCACTTTGGATAATAGTGTAAAGAAAAGAATATATATGAGATTTGCTAACATAAAAAGAATCACCACCATTCTCCCAATCTTTCTCTCTACTTTGGCTCATTGGTCATTAGGTCTTTTAATTTATTTATTTATCAATTTATTTTTTTAGTCGCTGGCAATTTTGTATCTTGAATAGAAATTGAGTCAATTGTAATTTCATGGCGTATGTTATTATTTTCATGATAATAATGGTATTATATATTCTTAGAAACTCTTTGCTACAATACACACACACAGGCACATGCTCGCTCGCACGCATATATGTGGATGTACATACCTATATTTACACGCACACACACACACACACACAAACACACACACATATATTATATATATATATGTGCGTGTGTGTATGTGTGTGTGTGTGTGTGTGTGTGTGTATACATATATATATATATATATATATATATATATATATATATATATATATATATATATATATATATATATACATATATATATATATACACACATACATAATACATATATATATACATATATATATACATACACACATATATATATATATATACACACACACATATATATAATACAGATACACACATACATACATACATATTATTGTATTTAATTCTACTGAGATCATGTGCTCTTTTCTTTCTCCTTTTTATAACCTCTTTGTGTTTTCTCCAAATGTGATTGTCTTGGAATTTTAGTAGAGGAATAATAGTAAAATACTGACACGATGGCTACAATAAAAGTCAACGAAATGAATAGTTTTCCCATTTTGTCCCTCCCTCCCTTCCATTATTTTATCTTTCAACCACTTTCTTTTTTTTTTTCTAGCTGATCATGTGACTAATGGGGGAAAACCATTACACACGTAAAACAAAGACGACAGTGATTTGTTTTTAGTATTTTCGGTTGTATCGATAAAATTTGTTCAACTATAAATAAGTAGAGATAACTAAGTACATACAGTGATCAGAAAAAAATGTAAGAGGCGTACGTTTGAAGGAAACTGTCATACCACCATAACGTTTGTTTGTTTCATGTCGGCAATGTCTGTGCAGTGTTTTAGGTCAAATACGGCTTCCACAACACCTCATAGACCTTCTCCACTTCATTGACATTATCCAGTGACAAGCCAGAGCAAGATGCCTGGTGCCAATATGAATTCGCAGGCTAAGGGTTAGGGTTAGGGTTAGGCGAGAGTGCTATGATCTCTAGCACAAACCAAAGATCCCCAAAATGCCCAATATCATTCCTTGGATATCTGGTTTTATATCAGAGTGACCTTCTCCGAGAGACATGCTTCAACAGAAGCTGGGGAGGTGTCTCACTCCCATTGATCTTTCAGCACGTTGGACACCATCTCGGAATTTCTGCGTACCCGTGTTATTGCTAGATTACCGTTGAACCTGCACTAGGTTCATCCGACCTTTCAGCAGGTCTTGTGTTTAATCCTGCTGGGTTTCTAGCAACCGTCTTCGCTAGGATAGCCTGGTGGGGGTGCCAGTTTAGTCACCGGCAATACGACGCTGCAAAAGGTTGTACATGATAACAGTAGCACTATAAACATTTTCGAAATAGCAGCTGAATCAGGATTAAATCATTCATTAAATCATATACCGAAAAATATGCGAGCTTAAATTTGATGAGCGATTCCTTTATATCTTTTAGACGTAAAAATCGAAGTAACGATGTCCCCGAAGCAAGTTTCCTCGATTGATATCGTGAACAGTACTGAGTTGAGATAAAATGAAATAGCTGATGTTTTGATGCTGCTGGTGTCGTTCATTTCATGAGGGAAATTATTACATTATAATTATGATCTCATTTATATTCGGTCGCATAATGATGTTATTAGTGATTATGATGATAACGACATTTTCCGCAAAATATAAACAAATAGTAGATGACTCTTCTCTTGCCAATCTTTTACTGTTTGACTTTAAAATCAATACATTATGTTCATGGTCTTCTTCGTTATATTTTTCCATGTTGCTTGTCATAATATCACCAGGTGATATACACAATGGTTGCTTGGGCATCAAGAGAGATACCTTAATAACATGGTACAAATATGGCTTAGCTTGCAGATACTTTGAAGTCATTGCCCACAACATCCTGGTTTAAGAATAAAATTTGTATAGAGGGACCTGTTCAGTTTAATATAACATTGTTTTATAATTACATATCAAAACGAACAATAACACATATACGTACATATATATCAAGCATGCATGCATATATGCATACTTACATATATACATAAATATACACACACACACACACACATACACACACACACACACACACACACACACACACACATATATATATATATATATATATATATATATATATATATATATATTCATGTCTCAGTATAAGTGTGTGTGTATGCATGAAAGTATTTATATATATATATATGCAAGTATATATGTAAGCATGCATGTATGTATGCATGTATGACGCTTCTATTTCTTAATTATTATAAATCCTCCACTGAGGATGGAGCGGGTTTCCAACAAAGATACAAGGCTTCATCTTTGGGATGTAGTTAACACAGATAAATTCATATTTGAGTCTTGAGAAAGGCCTAGCATAGTTTTATTGTTCCAGTCACAGTTTCTATGTTTAATGTACGAATCAGCAAGTCAATTTCTTATGAATTCATAGTCTGGATATAGAAACTGGAGGTTTCAAAGCAGTTATTAGCTGTAACAGAAACGATTATCTGCCCATGTGTATTCAGATAGATAGATAGGCAGACAGACAGACAGGCAGACAGACAGCAGATAGATAGATAGACAGAGACGCCGATAGATAGATATATAGACAAATAGATAGATATATAAATACATAGATAATAGGCAGACAGGCAGAGAGACAGACAGTCAAATAGACAGACAGACAGACAGATAGATAGGTAGATATATAGGTAGGCTCGCGTCTAAAATATTTATATGTACAAGTATAAATGAAGGGTATGCGACATCACTCTTCGTAAATATCTCCATCGGGTCGCTCATTAAAATCGTTTTCTATTAAAAATAATAATATTGTCTGATGAGATAGCAAGATAAATTCATAATAAATGATATGTCCCATGATAAATTCTTTTAAATATATATTTCTTTGATATCAGCCTAATAA
The DNA here is from genome assembly GCF_046866305.1 of Octopus bimaculoides. NCBI lineage: Eukaryota > Metazoa > Mollusca > Cephalopoda > Octopoda > Octopodidae > Octopus > Octopus bimaculoides. The sequence goes on from NC_142937.1 coordinate 20,373,858, forward strand.
TATTTATATAAATTTTATATTTCTATATTTGATTTGTTTGTACAAGCCATCGTTGCCATAGTGATTGCTTGACAATATTGATAATTAAAACCGGCGATATCCAACAAAAAGACAAACAAAATAGAAAGAAAATTTCATTTTCACTAAACATAAAATAATTACTTATTTGTCGCGTAAACTATACACACACACACACACATGCACACACACACACACACACACACACACACACACACACACACACACACACACACACACATATATATATATATATATATATATATATATATATATATATATATATATATATATAACATTTTGATTGCTGTTGTTGTTGTATGTGATTAGCAAAGTGTACAGAACAGAAAATGAAAGTGGAAGAAAAATATATATATAAAAAATATAATAAATAAATAAATATAAACTGTAAAAAAAGTATATCATTGTGATTGTTTTCTTTCAATATCTCCATATACATTACACACACATACACATACATACCGGCATATGCAAACACACACATACGTACAAACATATTCATACACACATACACATACATACAAACATATACATACATACTCACACACATAAATACAAATATATACATACACCTACATACAAACATTACATACACTCACAAAAACACATACAAACGACAGGCATGCACACACACGTATCTATCTATCTATATATATAAATATATATATATATTCATGTGCCAGGTAGATATATATAATGTTTGTTTTATGATTATATATTCGTCTGGAAAGTTAGATTAAGTGTATCTTGGTATTAAGAGCTTGCCCTCTACAGAGAATGGTAGAAATGTTTTTTTTTTTTTCTGGCGAATAAATACCTATGCATCTCTTATTTAGCGAACCAATTCATTCGCCTCTTTCATGCTCTTCTCTTGTGGAATTCCACGTATCAGCTGTAACAGACACAATTATCTGCCCATGTGTATTCATTTCTCTACCTTCAATAATTACTAACAAATGATATTTTCCCATTTCCGATATTTGGGGTCAATTACAAAATTATATTAGGTAAATATACCAATTGCTTGTATTTTACAAATAGTAGGTACGTCTCAGTTCTTTAAATTGTAAGGCAGCAGCTTCCCAGAAAATATCTTATAGATGGTGTATGTAACTGTACACATATATATGGAGCACCAAAGTTCCTATGTGGTACTCTTGAAGTTTTTAAAGATATCTTTCCTCACATAAAACAATTGGTAACATTGCTTACCTAGAAATAAGAATATTTATCAGTGAATGTGGTCTTAGGCACTCATTCTAACTGATCGATATGTGTGTGTATGTATGTGTATATATGGTACCCGATTAAAAGAAGTATTAGAAAAGGATACAAGCTTATTTTCCCGGTTAGATAGAAGCCCAGGAAAATCCATGAGCGACTCATCAAGTTTTTATAGCGTGTTAAAACTCCTTGTGTGACCAATTGGTGTAAATAAAACGCTAAATAATTTGTGCATTGCTAATGCTTTAGAGGGAGCCACAACTCAGCTTTCAGACAGTTATTTCTGCATTTGGTAACCTTTAACTACTTCCGTTAAAAAAAAAGACACACGAAATCCGTTACGCCGAATTAGACGCTGTGTATTCAGTTGTATCACATAATGAACCACGTCCGGTTCTTCTTCCGCTTCAAAATAGGCTCCTCAAATGCATTCAATAAATGTGAAGTAGGTATTGGTTACACCGTAAATTCGAATGCTTTTGCTGATCATTCGTGAGGTTCAATGTATTGAACAAATTCTATTGATGCAATGGTATTTCATGTGGGTGCTTTTAGATCTCTTAAAATATATGATGGATCTCCTTCGCTCTTATTTGAAAGAAAATCACTAACTTGAAATCAAATTACGTTTTTTCCTAAAGAAAACAGTTTTTGATAATAACAGTATTGATGCTCCTCTCTGTAGTCAGCAGTAGAGTAATGGGATTTTGCAAGGACAATTGAGAGATATTTTGAACATGAATGACACCATTGTTATGGATGTCACTTTACTTTTCTGAAAAGAAATTTAAAACCACCAATCACTGTTTCGCATTCAATGCATTTCAAAGAACCTTAAGTAAGCTCAGAAATCCCCTTTAATGCAGGTGAATATGACGATCAGCAACTGAAGTTTTGTGAGAAGCTTACTGCGGGTGCTTTGTTAATTGTTAATAGACATGAAAGAGGGATTCTCCAAGCTCATCTGATTTCTTTAGCCGAAGGATGATCGCGCTATTACAGAGCATTATATTAGAAGACAGTTACTAAATAAAGGGTCTTTATAAGTTTTTGGAAGATATATCATTCGTTTAGTTACTTAAAATGAACCAAAGAAAAGACTTGAATCACCAATAAATATTGAACTTTGTTGAATGGATATCTTTGTTAAACACCGCTTAATATCTTGAAGAGGATATTTATGTTCCCTTGGAAGTGTTTCCAAAATTAAATGCTGAACTTAAGCATTTTATGAGAACTGAAACCCATGAAAAATGAGAAGATAACTTTCAGAGAAATATTCACAACAGCTGAGCAATAAGCTGTGTATGATTTTACACAGCTCTCTGCAATCATGTTAAGAGAGTAGAGGTCTACTACTCGCTGAAATGGAATTACATCATTAACACTTTAAAGAACAAATGTTACCACACGATTCCTAAATTACATGTTTTATACGTGCGTGATTTCTTTGTTTTGTTCTAGAAGAAAAAAACAGCAACGTGCAATTAAAAATTAAATAGAGACAGGATGACGGACAAAACCCATGACGTTCATTCTAAAATCGTTTTAAATGTTCAAAATATCTTTTCATGGGTTTCTCATAAACATGTGTTAATGTTCATCATACCTTGCATTAAGTAAAATATTATGTGAATATCTAATCAAATTGCTACAGATATTAAGTATGAATATATTTCTAATTGCTTCCTGCATTAAGCCATTTAGTATTCGTAATTTTCTTTACTATATTATGCTCCTCTCATAAAGCCCCTTCTGTTAGTCTTTAACAACCTTTCAAATGCTCATCAACCTCTGACTCAGATTTCGCTGTATTCGTCACCATATCTTTTAATTTTACATCGATATGTAGACTTAAAACTGCTTTAGTGAAACCGCTTATGTGTTGATGAAAATAAAGTCCATATAATATATAAAGGTTGTTTCCTCATGTGTCTGAAATAATGTCAGCTGTATTAATTGCTTATGACTGGTGGCAAGCCCAACATCTGCAAGGGTATTCAGTGAAGTAAACCGTCTTCTGTTTGCAATACCATTTTAACTGATAACATGCGCTTTTTCAATCCAGTTTACTGAAGCAATTCATTCCAGAAGACAGTAATTTATCGATTAAATATTTGGAGTTAGTGAAGGCTTTGAACGAATTCATTTCTTTGGATCTGTTTTATCGTCTGCTCATTTTCTATGCTCACCATATGCCTTTTGTACATTAAACTTCTCTGAGAGGAACTTCTTACTTTCACTATGACTAATGTTTTTAATGCGTATTGGTACTGATTTGTCTGAAAATAGTTTGGGTTAATATTTCTATTTAAAAAAAGGCTGCAATTATGACCTCTCAATATCTCAAATTGCCTGGAGGTTTCAGTTTCATGAGCAAATGTTGAACTATCAACATTCATTACGACCATACCACGGAATTGCAGGGTTTGTTTTACGTTGAAGACTAATAACGCTCACAACCTGCCGGGGTCAATTTATATCTTAGCGTTGCCATTATTGAATTTCACGTGGATCCTTATAGTGATTATAATGGCAATTTCTTTAAATGACTCCAAATTTTTGTATTCTTTATTTCCTCAGATACTTCTTTTAAGTTACACAACTTCTTAAAATTATTAGCATTCTCACAATAGTAAGATTTTACTAAAAGCTGAATATTTTCATGTTACACAATCAGTTTTATACTTGTTTCATCAAGACACTTCGGTATCATCAAATTCATTCTTTTATTTACGCGTACATTTTTAATCATCTAAAAGTTAGAAAACATTTCAATCTTTTAAGCTAATTCAATGCATTCGGATAATCTGATTGAAGTTATTCTGTTTTCTGTAACATTACTCACATTGTTACATTGTATTAAATCATGTTCTCTTCAACTCTCTGTCTTTCAATTCCCATTTTAATTAAATCTACAAAACTAGTTGTCGCGTAATCTCGGAGATAAAGGTGAATAGAATCAATCAGATTTCGATGTGAAGCTTTTCATACATTCATAAAATACCCAAATACGTCTAAGAGAAACCGATGACATGAGTGCAGATCATACTCTACTGAATTTCGTTGTTTAATTTTCATGGTTTTCAGTATTATCGATATTTCTTGTGCAACCATCACACTTGCTTTAGATTGTTATTTATTTATTTAACATTAGAGCTGCGTTCTTTTCTGAAATCATCAGTATTTAAGTAAGACCATGAAGCCACGGCCGAACCTGAGTCACCGTGTTCGTTGTCATTAAACTGTAATGTCACTATGGTATGGAATAAAGTTTATTAAAATAAATACGTGTTCATAGTCAATTTCTTACTTTCATAAGCTTCAGTCACCAGAATGGTTAACCAGTTGCACTGAACTAGAAGCCTTCTCAGATAAATACAAATTATGCCCAGGTACAAAATACGTATCGATGATTTTAACAATAGCATCATCCAGAGCATATTTTCTGTCGCTAATGAAAAGTGCAACGTGCACCAAATATATTTAAGTGGAGATGCTTATATAGCGATCAACACAATCATTCAGCACAATTGTGTAAAGACAAGCTAGAACAACTCATCTATGATCGAGCTTTTCTTTTGTGGTTTCTAGCAACTTTTCAGATACTAGGAATAGCAACGCAAGTTCCAAAATATCTTCGAACATCTTAAAAACAGAAATCATACACTACTTAATATGATATCGTTCAGTCCCCCACTAAAACGTATGGAGCGTAATGTGGGTTTCCCAGTCTTTCCTTCAATTGAGCACCATTCCGTCGCAGAATTGCTCATGTTTACCACGAGAGTGGACTAGAGCAACGCGAAATGAAGCGATTTGCTCAAGAACAAAATGCATCGCACTTCTTCTTCTTCTTCTTCTTCTTCTTCTTCTTCTTCTTCTTCTTCTTCTTCTTCTTCTTCTTCTGCTTCTTCTTCTTCTTCTTCTTCTTCTTCTTCTTCTTCTTCTTCTTCTTCTTCTTCTTCTTCTTCTTCTTCTTATTATTATTATTATTATTATTATTATTATTATTATTATTATTATTATTATTATTATTATTATTATTATTATTATAGCGTGCTTTCACTTCACTACCGAGCGCAGATTCTTCTCTTTCGCCTTCTTCTATTCGTTTTCCTCGCCATCCTTCCTTTTATCCCTCCTATCATTATATGTATCCACCCCCTTATTCCCCCAACACAATTTTTTTCCGTTTTATTTCCTCCCGATACTTTCATAACAACAAGGTCTGATAGACGCCGCACAATGTAATGGCATCACTGATCAGCAAAATTAGAAATATAATATTTCTAAATCTCTCAGAGAGATTAAAGCAGTAGTGGAGCGACAAATTGTAGTATATTGTCAACTTAATGTGACAATCCCAATAAGGGAATACACTACTGCTGTTTAGCCCTAGGAAGCTGGACCGCTTCCTGTCGGCCTTGACACAATTACTGCTTAAATCTCTCTGAGAGATTTAGAAATATTATATTTCTAATTTTGCTGATCAGTGAATGAACTTCACTATGATTTACATAAGTTTGTGAAGGAGAAACAGGCCTCTCTATCCAGCTAGCAAGCTACTTCAGGCTGATGACGAGCAAAGACTCAGAAACATGTCCCTGAATGCTGGCTAGGCTGGGTGGGGGAGCTTGTCTCCCCTTCACAAACTTAAGGACATAGTAATTGTGTCAAGGCCGACAGGAAGCGGTCCAGCTTCCTAGGGCTAAACAGCAGTAGTGTATTCCCTTATTGGGATTGTCACATTAAGTTGACAATATACTACAACTTTATATATATATATATATATATATATATATATATATATATATATATATATATATATATATATATATATATATATATATATATATATATCAGGGTAGAGGCTGAACAATCCGTTTGGTTATGAATGACCATGGGATTGCATGTAGAAAGTTCCCCTCCAAGGCTCAGTCGCTCATGTATATCAGACTCCCCGTCCACGCCACCCATGTTAACGAAAGGAAAGGCAAATGCCGATACAGCTTGGCACCAGTGACGTCACAACTCGTTTCTACAGATGACTGAAATGGAGAAACATGAAATCAATTGTCTTGTTCAGGAATCGAACTAACTACCTCATGATTGTGAGTGGCTGTGTGGTAAGAAACTTCCTTCCCAACCACATGGTTCCAAGTTCAGTCCCAAGTTTTTCTACTATAGACTCGGACAGACGAAGGCCTTGTGAGTAGATTTGGTAGATGGAAACTGAAAGAAGCACTATATACATATATATATATATATATATATATATATATATATATGTATATATGCATTAGTGTGTCCGTGTTTCTCCCCACACGATCGCTTGACAAGTGCTATTGGTATGTTTACGTCCTCGTAATTTAGCAGTTCGGCCGAAGTTAACGATAGCATAAGTACGAGGGTTAGGACTAGGGTGACAAAGAATAAGTCCCAGGGTCAATTTATTCGACTGCAGGCGGTGATCCAGCATGGCCGCACTCAAACGACTGAAACAAGTAAAAGAATAAAATTATATATATGTGTGTGCTCGTGCGTGTGTGTGTGTTTGTTTGTTTTTTTCTGCTTATGCATTCAAATAAAGAATGTTTTTCTTTTGTAAAAAAAAAAAAAATGATAGGCTACTGAGCTTCGTAAAAGCTGAATATAAATTTCACCCAAGAAAAATACACAGTCAGACATTTTCTTCAAGACATTAAACATGCTTTCTCGTTAATTACTGTGTTTGCTTGAGGGAAGGATTTGATTTGATTTGATTCTCTTTTCCTTTTCAATTTGATTGCGATCATATAACCTGTATACACGTTAATGGTTAAATGTCCAAACTATTGTAAGAATGCTCTGTAGAAAAGAGATTATTCATATGAATGCTAATGTCAGTATATGCGTGACTTTTATGTGCATGTATGTTTGTGTGAGCTCGCCATGTGTGTGCATAAGCGTGCGTCTCTGAGCGCCTACGCATATTTTTGTGTGTATATAATGTATTTGTGTGTGTGTGTGTTTGTGTCAGATGTATTTATGTATATGTAAGTATATTTTCATACAAACACACATATAGAATATATATTTATGAGTGTCTCCATCCACATATATATATATATAGAAAGAGATGGGGAAGAGATGCATACATACACGCATACATACATACATACATATGTGTGTGTGTGTGTGTGTGTGTGTGTGTGTGTGTGTGCGTTTGTATGTGTATATATGTGTATATGTATGCACATAGACGGATATTTAGAATGAGACAAAGATAGATGGGAAAACGCATACACAGACATTTATATACGTCCTTCCATCTATCCACACATATATACATACACGTTTGCACGCATACATACACAAACATGTTTCGCACATATCTACACAATTCCGTCTGGTTTCCTCAAAGACAGCCAACAAACAAATATATCCTCGAAGCTGTTTTTCTCCATTTTGCAAGTTACATTAACTCGCAGCCAAAAGACGCAGTGACCCATTTAGAAAAATAATTCCAACATAGGCCACGGTTTATGCAGCGATAATGTAATTATATACCATCTAGTTGGAGAACTAATAAAAAGAAAAAACATACACAGAAGAGAAATCGCGAATCAGACGGAACAACTATATTTCAGTTTGATTTATTTAAAGTTCATACTGTCTGCTGTTCGTCTTTTGTTTCTTTCTTAAATATGTCCCGAAACTTTCTGAAGAATTCTGTGTAGACTTTGCTATGTCCTTTTTTGTGTACGTATGTGAATACACGCATACTGACACGCAGAAAGACAAACACTCACACACATACACACACACATACGCCAACTGAGACGCATATAAGCAGTTGAAAAACGGTATATATATATATATATATATATATATATATATATATATATATATATATATATATATATATATATATATATAATTATGTACAAACATATACGTGTATATATATATATATATATATATATATATATATATATATATATATATATATTTACTTGGAGAATGGAGCAACAAATACAAGAAACAGCATTTTCGTTGGACTAGATAGCCGTTGTTTTATTATGTGGAACTTGTGAAATGAGTCAGTGAGGAGGTTTAGGTTATGCAAATTTAGGGTTGCTTCTCTGTACTAACACCGCCGGTGCTATAAAAACACAGCGCATCCAGCAATCACAAACCTCACGTGGAGATGCACTTGACTAAAACTGGAACAATGTTCTTAAATAGCACCCACCCTATATCCCCTTACAAGAAGACCAACGCAACAACTAAAACGGAAGGCTCTATTTACCTATCACCACTATCACACCACCACATATATTCCACCCAATAATTACTTCTCCTACATTTCGCACACCACAAACTTCGAATATACCCTTCAACACTCTGAAGAGATCGGCCAAACTACTGGCTGCGTCGAAACGTACGTAAACGACTAAGATATAATATACAAAATGAATCATTACATAACCTAAACCTCCACACTGACTCATTTCACAAGTTCCACATAATAAAAAAACGGCTATCTAGTCCAACGAAAATGCCTTTTCTTGTATTTGTTGCTCCATTCTCCAAGTAAATACATAAACTACGGTTTAAGCAACATATTACCTGCCTCTGGACGCCCTCTTCCCAAGACGGTACCCATACAGGTGATCCCCAGGAGTGCCTCCGGATTTAAACATCCCCTGGTTGCTTGGATGCTTCAGACTACCCCTGAAGGATCGAGGCAAACCTACCACTTACCTATATATATATATCCAGAAACATTTATGTATGTATAAGAAGTATTTTCGTATATCCTCACATATAGGTATATATTTATTTGTGTGTGTATTTGTGTGTGTGTGCGTGTGTGTGTGTGTGTGTGTGTGTGTGTGTGTGTGTGTGTGTGTGTGTGTGTGTGTGTGTGTGTGTGTGTGTGTGTGTGTGTGTGTGTGTGATTATTTTGGACAAGAATGTAAACATCCCTACGGAATCTAGCCTTGCAAAAGCACTTATTTTCTCGAAGTACAAATTCTTACTTTCGATACTCCGAGTTTTATTTATCCGACTATGAATAGAACATTAACAATGAGAGTTAGCATAATTAAGATCAATACAGATGAAACGGAAATAAAGACAAATCGGAATCATTTACATGGCTATTTGCGTAACGATAAAAAGAATTTTCGAGAAACCTATCTGTTACGTACTACAATTTTAGACAAGGAAACACGAGCAAAACAAAGGGAAACAAAAGAAACAGGTAGGACAAGCCACCGATTGTGTTTGTAAAAAAAGAAGGACAATATGTATACGAGAACGCGTATTTCGATGTATCATTTTTAAAATCACGGAATGTGATCTATGCGTCACAATTAGATCAGTTAAAAAAACAAAGCAGATAAATTTGTAAACTCAGACACTTATTTACTTCCATTGTTTTGATTCTGTATTATGAAAATTACCTTAAAACCTGTTTGATTTATTTGATTCACATCTGCTCTGGCTATGGTTGAAATTGTTCAGGAGAATTTGTAATAATAAATTCTCTAACAAAAATGTAAGCCCAGTTTCTTTCTGTATAAGACAAACGAGACAAACATCCTTAATGTTACAGCGGAAGGAGAACAACTAAAACGCAAGTACCGATAGCTAGCGTATCATTTTACGAAAATGGAAAACGTCATTATGACAATTTCAAAAGTGTCAGCCTTAAGGCAAGAGCATAATGCTTTTTTCCGATATTTTCTTTTTTATATCAGTTTACATTTTTGCTTCACACTTCAGCATACGCCGCACTGCAGGCTTCTTTTGATGACCAAACATGAATTTATGAATGAAAATCCAAATTCTAAAAGCTTTGTAAATCTAGTTGACAGTGACCCCTGGTTGAATATAATCTGAAACGTGTTACTGACAGATAAGAGAACTGAAACGAAATAGCGTTATCTGCCCCCCAAACACTGGCAAACAACACTTTTCCCATTATATTTCCCCCATTATACTAGTTTACGACAAAATGACTGGGTATCTAGCAGTTCACTTATCTACTAGATATAGTAGGCAATTCACTCACATTTGGATTGAGCCCGAAAACATATTTCGATCACTACCTAGATGCCTCTTAAGATTATTAAAAATGTAATTTAAAGAGCTTGATAAGCCACACTAATAAGTGTAAATAGAGTTGAATTAATTATAATTTTGCTAAAAACCAGCAGAAGTAACAAAAGAAATTGAGTTAAAGTTTTCAATAACATTTTCCATATTTGAAAAAAAGAACACACTCTTCTTTGTTTCCAAGCGACGCGAGCCGTGCGTCAACTATGTTGACTTCTTTTCATATAATTTATTATCGCGTGCAATACGCAGTTTCAAATATTAAGAATGTGTCTTCACAATATGAAAGAATCCTAGTTAGAAAACTTTTAAACATAAATAGATGTCTCAAGGGTAAAAGCTGAAGCGAATTTAATGCAAAGATTCCAATGAAGCTGTGTCAAATAGAGCTGAAAAACAGAACACCAATATCAACAAATGTTCACCTCATAAATGCGGACTCAATTTATCTACTTCATCAGCTGGCTCCACCTACTGCTCGCCGCTCCTGAGAATAAAACTAAGACAAACTGATTCATTATTGTGAGAATAGCACTAGAAACTAATTATTCCAAAGTACAGCTACGTTAGAGAAGAACGTTATTATCTCATTAACTCTCATCAATTAGCAACGATTCATTCATTAATTACAACATGAAGTTTTGTTATACCGAATAATAGAAACGCACTTAATGCCCCGAGGATTTTAATGCAGGAAAGATTTAGAATTATTAAGAGTCTGCGATATAGATTTGAAAATATCACAATGGCTACTTCTGTGAGGGAACAATAGATATTGTGTATCTATAAAATCTATATGAAGTAGTCTCTCTACCACACACACCTTCTCTCAATGCATGCTTGAATTCATACATACACATATGCATATAAATACTTATATAGATATACACATTTCTACAAAGTGTGTATATATATGAAGATATGTAATATATTTTAATATACATGGATACGCTCTCTCGCCCTCTGTCTCTAACGCTCAATATGTGTGTTTATGTGTGCGTATGTTTGTGTGTGCGTGCGTGTGTGTCTGTGTCGGTGTGTGTGTGACAAAACGGGACGTTTAGAAGAATAGCTGGGTCGATAGATACACAAACAGATAGACAGAATTATAGTTTGATTGAGAGACAGATAGATGGAAAGGAGGAGAAAGAGAGAGAAGTATTGATATCCGTTTCTTGTATGTAAAAAAAATGTGTTTAAGTATCTTGGAGACAAGTGGAAAGAGATCTGTGCAAAGAAAATTTGACCGTATAATATTTCGACATCTAATGAATTTAAGCGATACAAACAATACAACAACTTCCCCGTAAATTCTTTTACATTTTTACAGATATGCATAGTTATATATGCATGTATATGTCTATGCACGCACATACATATATGTACTTACACATGTAGACATGTGCACATGGATGTCTGTTCTCTTCTAGATTTAATTATTTGAAGCACAGCTGCAAGTTAGGCGCAGGTTTCTAATAGAGATACAAAGCTCCTTTGCATTTCAAACTTGAGAACAAGCCTGCGTATTCTTAGCGTTTCATTTACAAATTCCACGCGCAATGTACGGATTAACTGGTTGATTTCGTTCCCTAAAACGCCATACTTTTCGAAATCTTCACTTATGCATGTATGTGATTGTCTATATAGTTATATGAGAAAGTGCCAGTGTGCATACGAAGTCTTTAAAGTGATAGATCTACAAAAGAGATTTCACAATTTCATGGTTCATGAAGGTAGCGTGAAAAGGAAGGACGTGAAATTATTCGGTATTTGTCACAACTTAGAAATTTCAAAGAGATTAAATAAATGCTAATGAATCTTTTGATAGTGTCCAGGTGTATTTTCACCGTTTCCTTTATATACGTTAATTTGTTTTGACAGAAGAGCAAGCTATTTGTGTCTGTGAGCTTTGAGTGTGTGGAAGCGTGTTCATTCTATGTAACTGCGAAATCCTTTAATCTTCATTCCAGATAATTTGCATAATTGTTTCCTTAACTATGTTTAGAATAAGTATATGACGATAACATGAATCTGCAATAAATCAATACTGTTATAAACAGTTATAAACTGTTTAATTCTTGTGCTGATTTCAAATATTGGATTGCATATTTTAGGAGTTCTAGAAATGGTTACCATCCCAAGTAGTCCCGTATTAATTTTTGGGATTATGAAGGAGGATAAGGAACATCAACATGTTTTGAGGAAAGAAATAAAATGAGGCACTAGTTTCCTCTTACTTATCGAATTTTAAATATCACGATACACGCACACACACACATACACACACATATACAAATATATATGTGTATATGTATATACATTTATGTACGTGGTTAGCTTATATATAAATATATGAATGTATATAAATCAACTTGCCATGATTCTGTGTGTTTTACACTAACACGATAGATAACATGACAGTAGTTGTTTTTTTTTTTTTTCCGTTTGATCTTATTAAGAAAGGCCTGTCGCTCAAAGACAATATTAAAAAGCAGAAAAGTTTTCCACGAAATATGGTTTCTAAGCATTCCTAAATAGTCGTCTGTATGGAATCAGTTGCACGTGGAGATATATGAAGGACTAGTGACGGCCGCAACGGTTTGTTTACATTACTTTTTATCTCTGCTATGGCAGATATTGGTCGGTTCTCATCATGTACATGTGAATAAAAGTATCTATGCGTGTGTGTGCATGTGTGAGTGTGTGTATGTGTGAGTGTATAGATGAGTGTGTGTGTGTGTGTGTGTGTGTGTGTGTGGCTGTGTCGGTACAATTTCTACAGACATAAACATTCTCTGTCTGTGTTGCACACAATTATCTTCAACCCAATTTCACTGAAATCTATTTAACACGAGGCTGTAGTTGAAGTTACGTGCATGAAGCTGATCAATTACAAGAAGCCCGACTCCAATTGTTCCTGAACTGAATTTCATAAAATCAATCTAATATGCAAAGAAAAATTGAATGCATTTATATGATACATTCGATACATATTTCATTGAAGGTAGTGAACTGGCAGAAACGTTAGCACGCCGGGCGAAATTCTCGGTAGTATTTCGTCTGCCGTTACTTTCTGAGTTCAAATTTCGTTGACTCTGCTTTTCGTCTTTTTGGGGTCGATAAATTAAGTGCCAGTTACGCACTGGTGTCGATGTAATCGACTTAATCCCTTGTTTGTTCCCTCTATGTTTAGTCCCTTGTGGGTAATAAAAAAATAAGAAACGTTAGCATGCCGGGCGAAATGCTTACCTGTATTTCGTCTGTCTTTACGTTCTGAGTTCTAATTCCATCGAGGTCAACTTCTCCTTTCATCCTTTCAGGGTCGATAAATTAAGTACCAATTGGGATCTAATCTACTGGCCCCCTCCCCCTTGGGTAGAAAAGATATATATTTCATTAAAAGATATATAATTAAAAAACTTGTGGAAGGAATATATTTGGTCATTTCTAACGAGGGTCATGAATATCTGATAGTTTGGTCGTCTTGAATTAGCATCGAAATCACGCATGCGAGGAAGTACTTCCAGATATTGTATCTTGTATCCCGTGGCAACTTACATCTTGTTCATAACTTCCAATCAATAGATTGTTGATTAGTTTAGTCATAGTTCCTACTGAATCGGGGTCAACTTGGAATAAAGTAACAAAATATTTCCGACACAAAATACTAACCATCAATGCTTGGATTTGAAAACTGAGAAGAGAATAAAACCGGTTAACTGAGAGATTTCATTTGAGAGGAATTCTAAAAATTAACTCTATGGTTACAATTGCTAAGATATGACATGTTGATCTTTGCATCAAGTCCATATCAACCAACGCAAGCTGATAAATTTACATTTCCAAATTAGATTTCTTTAAAAAAATATATAATTGCAAATAATAAAATGTATTAAAAATTAATTTATTTTTTAAATACCTTTTTTGAAAATTCGGTAGTAATTAATTAATTAATAAAAACATAATGCAAGATCGTAGTCGGCTTTGTTGAATCCTCAACATACTGAAATACAATTTCTCTGATGTGACAGATGATTTTTTTTCCCCACACATATCGAAGCAAGAATTTCTCCTCGTTTACCGAAAGGAATACTGTCAACAAAAATATGATAACGTATTGTAAATATTGTTGTAGTCTTATATTTCTATGTCAGTTTTAACCAAATAAATGTATGACGCTAATTTTTTTTAACAAAAATAATCAACACCTCATTTTGTTTCAAAGTAAGCTTACGCTATCCGCTATATCTTTTTTCTTTTACAGCAAAGGGAGGGAAGTGAAATGGATATATGACATGAATTGAGATGATTAAATTAAAAGTTAATGTAATGAATGATGTAGGTGAATATTGTTTGATTAAAATTTTCATTTTAGTTGAAAACAAAATCAGAAAATTAAGTGGCACTTTTGAGCAACACTCTAAGGAAATTAAAGTGAATTTCAAAATACTTCTGAAAATACCTCTGAAATTTATTTATAAAGGAGAAGGTAGTCTTTATTTGCAAGTAAGACGGTGTGGTAAATACGGAAAGAAAAAATTTAATAGGTCATTGAAAAAATAGATTATTATGGTAAATTATTTTGTTTATATATTGTAAATTCTTCCTAAATGTTAACAGCATTTTATATGAATGGAGGTGGAGGCTGGTGGGTGCTACTTTCTCCCCAAAGAATTAAGCATTGTTTATTATCACCTTAATCCAACACATTAGGGGATTATTTCTGTGGTCAAAACTCGAATGGGTTAAAATTCACTCCCGCCCACATGTCCAGTGGATTAAAGAAAATATGCCTGATGACGTACGCGTTTATGTGAAATATCATCACGCACGAATTAATACAATTCAATTCGTATATTGAGAGAATAATTAGTTTCTAAAAACAATTCAATAAAGAATTTCCCCTCACGTAATGCATTTAATTTCCAACTAAAAATGTCGGCATTTAATGAAGCATGTTTCTGTATTTTGAGAGCTGAGACGTTTTTGTCTGACTTTACGGTGTTATCGATAACTGTTCGTAGTGAGACACGTTTAGGAATCATGAATGTTTGATCAAATCTCTGTGAAAACGATTTAGGCGCGAAGGAACAGAGTTATTTGAGAAATACGACATGAATGAATACCTATATTGCATTATATTAGTTCATTCTGATATAACGCATAATGCATAATAACCAGATCGCTTTTTCTGAGCCAACGTCGGAGTACCTTAGAGATTGCTCCACTTGTTTGAAATATAAATCAAACATTCTTGAACATAAAGCATATTAGTTTAATGACGAATACCTCAGAGTATGTGGAATCTATGAACAATGCTGTTAGGAATTACTTTAAACATATATCACTTGAATTAGTATTTATCTGAGCTCAATCGACTATAAGAAGACACAGTATTTGAAACAAAAGTAGACTAAGCATCGTTTGTAATGTAATATTATTAATATTGGGGACAACAAGAATAAGTAAAATTGATACTTCATTCAGAGAGCTACATCTATGGCAAGAATCAACTAATGAGAACTGACGGCGAGTATAATTTAAAAACATAAATGTATCTACACATTAAAAAGCAAATTTTATGAGTTGACCTTTAGATACAATAATGTAGGTAAGGTATCTGTCTTATTTAATCATGCACCGGCTTCAAATCGGTACTTCAAATTTACCTACCACATTATGTTTTTTAGATACGAACTTTCAAAATTTCACAAGTCTATGTATATGAAATTCATATGGTATTTAAACGAAATTTGCATAGTATAATGACTGATATAGTCATTTTATAGTATAGTCCTCATCTGATATATTAGCTGGTATAGACGTTTCATTTTATCTATCTCACGGAATAAGCAGGCTGTTTTCACCTGCATATAGATAATATTTATTTATGGAAACTGAGTATATTTTACAATTATTTTTTTACGATCAACATATACAGCACAAACGTAGTTTTCATGCACTTTTCAGTTAAGAAGAAAAAGAAAAACCAACAATAAACTACCAATGAAATATCACAAGTAATACAAGACAATATATTTTAGGCAAAATGCATCGACCGACCAACAAATATCAAGTTTTATGATAGTTAAACGCCGGAAGATTTGAAACAACATGAAAATAATAATGATTTGCTAACGCATTCGTTAAAGAGATCTACTGTTATTCTCTTTGTATTCACCCAATCCAGTTATTGGGTTTCCGAAGCTTTTGTGCAAAGATGGAAAGATTGCTTTTGCATTTTTCTCTCTCTTATTGTCTAGTTCAAATGGTCTTTTAGAAAATCCACATTAATAGAAATAAATCTAGTTATATAACTTCTTGAAGGGAAAATCAACTTATTCAACAGTTACCAGAGTCCTGAAGCCGTTGCATTCCAAATACTGCGCTGACACCCAGCATTTTCCTTCCGAAATTTAAATTTTATGAATACCTTAGTTTGAATGGAAGATGTCATTTTCCAATTCATCAAAAACACCCCTTATTAATTTCTGTAAATACAAAACATAAAATCTTCCACATTTATATTTGAATGATATCAAGTGTATCTACGTCTCATTGAGCAAATTGTTCTACAAAACAATTTTCAATATGAAGTGAGGCGAACAAGATATTGTCTTGTTTTACTAGATGTTACTTTTAACATTCTGAATTCCATCATCGAACAACTTTTCTCTCCAGCCATTGTCTTCTTATCTCATTATTGTTTCAAACATCAAAACAAGTGCATATATTATAACCGCCGTTTGTCAAACAATATGAAAATATCTTAGAAACATCTATATCTTTCTTTTCAAGGTATTTGAAGGTTTTATTGTATAGTATATTCATCTTTTCGTTCTTTACTTTTAGCAGCGCAGATTCACGAAATTGCACATAAAAAAGACTTTTCCATACCTAAACAAAACAGACTTTAACCCGGCCTTTGAACTGTCAATGAAAGGTCGTAATTTGTTATTCAATATGATGACAAACTGACATCACAATGAATTTTGCAAATCATTAACAGCATGTCAGTCAACACTTAAACTTGCATACTAAAGTGATGCAATATATGTCCATATGAATGAAAGTTAAAAATCCATATTACTCTCGGAGCAAGAAGCTTTCATTTATATTTAGTCTGGAATACAATAACTGTATTGAGATTTTAAAAGAAGTAAATTGCAAATCAAGTCTTTTGGATGAAAGGCGTGGACTCGTCTTCATCAGCTGGTGATGCGTAAGTTACATACTAATTGCCTCACCATTATGTGTTGTATTCAGGTGTATTAGTGCAGCTAACTTATTAAATTCAAGAGAAGACACAGCGAGAACCACGTTGCATAGCTGAAAGTAGTTTTCGATAATCTAACTTAGTTTTGGTGGGTGACATATAGGTAAATAAATAGACTAACCATACAAAATTATCAATTTTAAATATTGTTTCTCCAAAGATCATTAATGTCGTTTAATAGCTACAAAATATAACTAGCAGTCATGGTTTGCCTTGATTACCCAATTACATCTAAGAAAACATTCATCAGCTTTTCTCCGTTGTACAGTCCTATGTTTCAATATATTCTCTTCTTTGTTGTGGTAGAAATCTATTAATATAAAATAATATATCTGAAGAGTATTTGCAAGTATTCTATTTCTATTTGATCGGAAATTAAAGTTAGTAACGAGACACACTTCTGCCGTAAAGCACTTACTTTTTGTCGTGTCAGAGTAGTCGAAAACACATCCAACTAAATATGAAACAAATTCGGATGCGCTGACGAAATTTATGATTTCTTGTGAATGTAGTTACAGAAACACAGATACACAGATATATGCGTGTGTGTATGTGTGTGACATTCGAAATTTTGTATTAAGTGTTTGTATGCTCCTGATTGAATAGACTATCTACTATATGAAGAGTAATGAATCATAATTGTATTTCTTGACCCTTGCAGAGAATCAAATTCTAGATGTGAGAATGTTTTGATTTTAAAATTATTAGTTTTGCCTCCTTAATATGCTATCTAATGCTATCTAATGCTATCTAATGCTATCTAATGCTATCTAATGCTGTTTGAATATCTGATACTTTTTGTTTGTGGTTTTAAATATTTGCATTTATCAAACTTTACATCAGCATCAAAACTTTTAGCGGTGTAAATGGTGTCTTACAAATAGAACCGAGCAACATTGCATCTAACATATTCAAAAATGTCTTACATTATTTTCTTTAAATCAGATACATAACAATCACTGTACTTTCCAAGTGTATTTTTTTGAGAGAAAATAATTGTGTATGTCATCTTCCAAAGAGATCAATGTTTTATACAGCTTATAAATTTTTTGACGAGAAGTTTACGGTTGAATTAGAAATGGAAAATATTTAATCCTCATTGGCAACAGAACAAAAAATCTGTTACGACTTAAGAGGGAGTAAGAGGGAGAGAAAGAGAGAATGAGAGGGAGTGAGTGTATGTGCGTGTGTGTGACAGAGAGACAGAGATGTCCCTTATGACAAGAAAATGAAATATCTCTGTGGTGATTTTAATTAATCCGCTGATACAAAATACAATAGTACACAACATCCTTAAATCAAACAAGCATATCTTTTTATGGTTTCGGTGATGAATATTCTAGCGTTCAATTAGCTGGACTTCCTACAAACTGAATAACAATGGAAAGAGATAACTTCACTCAATGCGCATGCGCTCTTCACACCAAACTTAGCCACAGTCATCGTGATCCAGTGTATGGCTATAGTGGAACATTCGTTTAAATCAGAGTAAACCTGAAGGGTTCTCAAGCAGTTTGTGTCTTCTTAATTGTTTTTCTCAGACGCAGGTGTGAATGTATGGCAAGTAGCTTGCTTCCCAGTTGAATGGTCCCGGGTCCATTCCCACAGCGTGGCACCTTGGGCAAGCGTCTCTTACTATAGCCTCGGGCGACCAAAGCCTTGTGAGTGGATTGGGTAGACGGAAACTGAAAGAAGCCCATCCTATATACATATACATATATGTGTATGTGTGTATCTATGTCTGGGTGCGTGTGTCATTCTGTCTGTGTTTACATCTCCGTAACTTAGCGGTTCGAGGAAAACAGACCGAGAAAATAAGTACCAGGCTTAAAATAGAAGGACTGGGGTCGATTCATTCATTCGACTAAAAACATTCAAGGCGGTGCCCCAGCATGGCCGTAGTATAATGACTGAAGCAAGTAAAAAATAAGAGATAAAAGATAAACGAATGTTTGAGTGGTGCAGAGGCCGAGGTTAACCTCCGGTGATCACATATTCACAACGCCAACAGTGTTATTTGTCCATGTGCCTGATGATTCCGATGCGAACTTTTTTTACCAGACTCTCATGCATCCATTCAGCGCCCACACAATTCAAGCACAACACACCCACCCACGCATACAGAGAATTGCATACAAGCCGACACCTTCAAATATGTACAGCAATCCCTCGCCATATCGGGGTTCACTTATCACAGTTCAAATATTGCGGTCTATTATTTACGCTTATGCCGATACCTCCGTGGTGTTGTTTTGCATCTAAAATAAAATAACTATATACAAATTATAAAAATAATAAAGATAATATATACAGTACGGTTTCTACTTCACGGATTTTCATATATATATATATATATATATATATATATATATATATATATATATATATATATATATATATATATATTTACCACCATGTGTAAATAGAGGAGGCAATACGTTTATGGTCATCAACCGAGTGCATTTGACAATATTGAAGGTTTCATGTCAATAATGTTTACTATGAAATTCGGTTGCTTCGTGCTTCTACGAAAGAATTTCTATCAGATTGTGCATTTGTATTGAGCCAAGTATTTAGTATCTAACTCTCGTCAGCTTTATAGTTACAGTAACAAAGAGATGTTATAGTAATTGTTGAAAAGTCTGTTTGAAGAAACGACTCGTAAATGGGTTGCAAGTATTAGCAAGAGGTATTTTGTCGCCAATAACATGGCACTATAGATATGTTATCTACAATATTTGCCGGTAACAGTTCTATCGTCACATATATGCCAGTTTCACACTTTAACTTTTTCAATCCTCAACAACTGTTTATTATTAAAGTAAATTTTCTCCTTGTAACGAAAGCCAAATATATAATAAGAAATATCGATTATATTGACAATTCTGAAATTACACAATATTGTCGGTGATAGCAGAGCCTAAAATTTTCCAAAGATTGAGTGCTTTAGTTGAGGTTTATGATTACATAACATGTATTGTTTTGTGCGTGTGCCATTAGACTACAGCGGTTAATAGAGACTAAGATGATAAAACTTTACTGAAGGACGTGCAGGTTTAATATGGTCTTGATTTCTTTCTGTGAATAATGCTTGTTCGTCGAAATTCAAGGGAGAATAAAGAGTAACATCACTAGGACAAATGTGATTCTTATACTTTCTTTCAGTTAGAAATTCGTGGCACTCCGTCGGTTACGACGAAGAGGGTTGCAATTAATCCGATCAACGGTACAGCCTGCTCATGAAATTAACGTGCAAGTGGCTGAGCACTCTACAGACACGTGTAGCCTTAACGAAGTTCTCGGGGAGATTCAGCATGACACAGGCTATCACAAGGAAGAGTGAGAGAAATTTGTGGTGAAAGAGTACAACAGGGTTTACCCCTCCAAAATAATGAAAGTGAAACCACATGAGTGATATACAAGCATTCCAAACTAACGGGTATGTCTGCGACATTGTGCCATATAGGGTACAGCAAAAACATTTTCTTTAGGGTTTTTCTATGTAACGATATAGAGAAATTATAGATAATTCTTTCTAGTATAAGCAAATGGTCCGAAAAACGAAGAAAAACATGAACACCTGTACACAAGGGGTACACATTTTATCGACCACGGAAGTATTTCTTGGTATTGATACATCGATTAGAAGTATTTCTTCTTGACGATCTTTGACAAATATATCCAGTCTGTTATTACCTCCACCATCGCGAAGGCGGAGATATTGTTTTTCAGTGGAGTTTGTTTGTTTGTTTGTTTGTTTGTCCGTGGACAAGATATATCGAGAACCGTTGGATGGATTCGGATGAAATTTTCAGAGAGGTTTGGCTTCGTGTCAAGGATCCTGGATTATATTTCCTGTGTTGTTTTACTTAATTTTTGAGAGCGGTCGGGTTCTTTATCAGTTTTTTCGTTTGTGAGAGCAGTCGAATTTATTTCATATATTCTCATTTAAAAAATCATTTTTAGTTCATCGTTCAGAGGCCGTTTATGTTGCCTTGGTGGAGGTTTGCGCTCTCGATATTGTTATTATTATTATTATTATTATTATTATTATTATTATTATTATTATTATTATTATTATTATTATTATTATTATTATTATTCAGTAGTTTTATTTTTATAACGTGCTTTCACTTCACTACCGAGCGCAGCTCTGTGCGCCTTGGGTATGTGCTGTGGTTTGCTGTGGTGCTCTTATGTTTACTGTATTGAAAGTGTTTTGCGTAGAATGTGTGCAGTACCCAGTAGTGCAATTTTCTGTATGTTATATATATTTGTAAGTCCTGGTGTTTTTGTTATGTATTTGTCTGAATATTTTTTTATTATACCTAAGGCACCTACTATGATAGGAATTGTTTCTGTTTTTAGATTCCACATTCGAGTTATCTCTATTTCCAGGTCTTTGTATTTTGAAAGTTTTTCCATTTCTTTTAGAGAAACGTTGTCATCTGCTGGTATTGAAACATCAATTAGAAGGCATTTTTTTCCTTCATGATCTTTGACAACTATATCTGGTCTATTTGCCTTAATTTCTCTATCTGTGTGTATTGGCATATCCCAGAGTATGGTTGCTTTCTCGTTTTCTGTGACCTTTTCTGGCGTGTGTTTATACCATCTTTTTTCTGTTGCTATTCCATAATGTTGGCATAGCTTCCAGTGTATATAGGTCCCAGCTCTGTCGTGTCTGTGAATATATTCCTTCTTAGCCAGGACTGGGCAGCCAGAGATAATATGATTTATTGTTTCTTGTCGATCTCCACATATTCTACAGTTACTTGTTATATTTCTTTTCATTATGTGTTTTTGGTAATTTCTGGTGGGGAGGCTTTGGTCTTGTGCAGCAATTAAAAATCCTTCAGTCTCTGCTTTGAGTCCTGAGCTTCTCAGCCATTGCTGGGATTTTTCTCTGTCTATTTCTTTCGCATTTAGTTTAGCCCAGTATTTACCATGTAGGGGCTTTTCTTGCCATCGTTTTATCATGGTCCGTTGCTGTTCTAGTTTTAGTTTGGATTTCATTTGTTTTATAGCTTTTGTTGTTTCTTCTTCTTCTTCTTCGTATTTGTTAGGTAGATTGATTTCTTGTTTGTATTTGTCAGCTTCCTTAAATACTGAAAACAGTTTTTTGTTTTGCTCGTGTTTTGTGGCTATTTGTATTAGTTTCCCTTGCTTCTGGAGTAGGTATTTTTGCAGTCCTATGGTGGTTATTTTATAATAGTTTTCTAGCTGTATAAGACCCCTGCCACCTTCTGTGCGTTGTATATATAGCCTTTCTATGTCAGATTTTGGGTGGTGCATCCTATATCCTGTCATTATTTTTCTTGTTTTCCTGTCTATTTTACATAGTTCGTTTAGTGTCCAGTTAAGGATGTTGTAGCTGTAGCTTATAACTGGGACAGCTAAAGTGTTGATACCCATTATCTTGTTTTTAGCATTGAGCTCTGTTTTTAGTATTGATCTAACTCGTCTGTAGTACTCTTTCTTTATTTTTTCTTTCATTTGTGTATGTTGTATCCTATCTAGTTCATTGACTCCTAAATACTTATATGGTTGGCTTTCGTCTAGTTCTCTTATTTCATTGGCTTTATCTAGTGTTATATTGCTACTAATTTTCCTCTTTTCAGGGTTGCTTTGGCACATTTTTCTAATCCGAATTTCATTTCTATTTCCTTGGTAAAGCCGTGTACTGTCTGTAGTAGTGTTTCTAGCTCTTTGTCGTTTTTTGCATATAATTTTAGGTCATCCATATATAGAAGGTGGCTGACTGTTTTTCCATAGCATTTGTAACCGCATCCAGTTCTATTTAGCAATTCTGTTAAAGGTGTGAGTGCCAGGCAGAACAGGAGTGGAGAGAGCGTGTCTCCCTGGAATATTCCTCTTCTAATGGGGATGGCTTTCGTTTTCACAAGTCCCTCTTTTGTTTGGAGCTGTAGCACTGTCTGCCATTTGTTCATTGAGTGCTCTATGTATTTTATGATAATTGGTGCCACCTTGTTTATGGCTAGTGTTTCCAGAATCCACGTGTGGGGAACACTGTCGAAAGCCTTTTGGTAGTCCACCCAGGCCATACTGAGGCCTTTCTTCTTTCTGCGGCTGTCTTCAGTTATGGCTTTATTGATCAATAATTGATCTTTACAGCCGTATGAGCCCTTGCAGCATCCCTTCTGCTCTTCTGGAAACAGGTTGTTATTTTCCAGGTTGTTATTTTACTCACTCTCTGCGATATTATTGCAGTAAAGGCTTTGTAGATCGTAGGGAGACAGGTTATAGGTCTATAGTTTTGTGGTTTCTCCGTTTCCGTGGATTTGGGGATTAAGATTATTATTATTATTATTATTATTATTATTATTATTATTATTATTATTATTATTATTATTATTATTATTGTTATTATCATCATCGTTATTATTATTATTATTATTATTATTATTATTATTATTATTATTATTATTATTATTATTATTATTTCCAGGCTTTGTACCTATTGTGGAAAGGATTATTTTCATCACTATTTTATATGCGTATATTAATAAATATATATAAATATATATATATATATATATATATATATATATATATATATATATATATATATATATATATATATATATATATATATATATATATATATATATATATGGAGAGAGAGACTTTTTATAATGTTTAACTAACAAAAAAAAAACATCATATATTTTGATTGCTTTTTCACACATACTATGCTATAGAAAAAAATTATTCACCGAATAAAGAATAAATTCCTCGATGAATACTTAAAAATAATAATAAACTAATTCGATGGAATAGCATTGTTTGAGGTGTTTCAGTGTTATCTGTTACCAGTTTTGTATCTTATAATTATTCATGTTTTCTCAACCTTGTGCATAATTATAGTCATATTGTTGTAGTTTGTTTGTGAATTGATGTTATTTCAGAAACAAGCTAATTCTGACAGCCAAAATATTTTTTTGGCATTGTTTCCTACAAGTATTAATTCTATAGCTCTACATTGGTAAAATAATTTCCTTCTTCGAATAACCAAATAGTTATATTAAAAGATGGGTGGCTGCAGCAAAAATTGTTACATTGAATCGTCATGGCTCATGTTGAGTGAAAAACATGAAAGAGGGCTCGGGGTTTTCGTGGTCAGGATAATCCTAGATCTGCAGGGTTGCGTGCGTGATTTGCTCCAGTTGCAGTATCTAGAGGAGTGGATCATTCATATAATCACATACTTTGGATATTACGTATAATATTATTAGATTCCACCGTCATACTTTCCACTTCTTCTACCGCATCTTTTATACAAGCCCCACACGAATTGTAGCCTATCTTTGTCATGACCCCATTATTATCAACCCCCGAGGATAATAAAGTTCTTCTTCTTCTTCTTCTTCTTCTTCTTCTTCTTCTTCTTCTTCTTCTTCTTCTTCTTCTTCTTCTTCTTCTTCTTCTTCTTCTTCTTCTTCTTCTTCTTCTTCTTCTTCTTCTTCTTCTAATTATTATTATTATTATTATTATTATTATTATTATTATTATTATTATTATTATTGTCATCTGCTGGTATTGATACATCAATTAGACAGTATTTTTTTCTTCATGACCTCTGATAACTATATCTGGCCTATCTCTGTGTATTGGCATATCCCATAATATGGTTGCTTTCTCGTTTTCTGTGACCTTATCTGGCGTGTGTCTATACCATCTTTTTTCTGTTGTTATTCCATAGTGTTGTTATTCTTCTTCTTATTATTATTATTATTGAAGGCGTCACGCAGTATCCAATGTCATGATGTTGCTGACTGAAGAGAGTTTCTACTCTCTGTCAAGTCACAACAATGACCTCAGGCAGATAGTTTTTGATGCAATATGCGTGCAGTTCCAAGTAAAGCCGATTTTTGCAATACACCTAGATTGTGGGGTATTTCTAGAGTTTTCAGATGTTTCTTCAGATTGGGTGGTATTGAACTCAATGCTCCGACGACAACAAGGACAAACTTTGCGTCTGCGTTTGGGAGCTAGCACATATTGGCGATCTCAATTTTCAGGTTTCCATACTTATCAATCTTTACTCTTTCTTTCATGATATATTGATATCCTGGAATTTTGTGTGTTTCTTAAATGGCTTATAAACACCTTCCACGCTACAATTGTTTTCGTTTCAGCACATGATCCCAGATCAGGTCACTTGCTTTGCAAATGTACTTCTCCCTAATACACACACACACACACACACACACACACACACATATATATATATATATATATATATATATATATATATACACATGCATCTATATATCTATATATATATATATACATAAATATATATATATATATATATACATAAATATAGATATATATATATATAGATATGTATATATATATATATATATATATATTTATACATATATACATACATACATACATATATATATATATATATATATATATATATATATATATATATATACACAGACACTCCACACATATATATATCTATTATTATTATTATTATTATTATTATTATTATTATTATTATTATTATTATTATTATTTTATTATTATTATTTATTATTATTTTTTATTATTATTAATATTCATTCTAAATCTGTCTAAAGGAGACTACAGCAGCAGTACTGGGTATTAATATTTATCTCCAACCTAACACGGCAGTCCAGATGAATAGGACGAATGCTGCCGTTAATTAGATCCAAGAGGCCATCACCTCTAGCTAGCTATGTGACACACAAGCATGTGGTCTTTACAACCTTCGAAAAGGAAAGGTCATCAGCTACCCCATGCTGGTTCAGACATCCACAGACTTGTTTCAGGGTATTTGCCCTTTATCAATATGGAGTAGTCGCTATTGATCGTCTGTTCGATGGTTTATACATACATACATACATACATACATTAATACATACATAATGTATGTATGTATGTATGTATGTATGTATGTATGTATACACACGCACGACAGACTTCATTTCCTTTCTGTCTCACAAATGCATTGACATGGTTTTGATAGGCCCGTGGCTAATGTACAAGACACTTGCCAAGGCGTCATACATTGGCACTGAACCCGGAACTGTGTGGTTGGTAAGCAAGTTCCTTACCATACGGCTACGCCCGTCCCGTTGTTACAGTAACTCGCACGATCACCACTGCACCACATTTCCACACAGAAGCAAACATGACTCTCACACCCAAACACACACACATACACACACACACACACACGTATACAGAAAGAAGGTTATTAAGATAAATATCTATGATGATGATCATTTTGAGGATGCAGGTGATGATGATGATGATGATGATGATGATGATGATGATGATGATGAAGTTGATGATGATGATGACAACGACGATTTCGATTAGGATGATGGAATGATGGTCAGTGTGACGATGAAAGGATGATGAGGAAGGGGAGGAAGGGGATATCGATGACGACGAAGATGATGCTCATGGGGATGATGTCATTCATAAAGTTGGTGTGGTTGTTTCGGGAATGGACGATAAATATAAAAGCGGTAGTACCTTTTGATAAGGGTGATGATGATGATGATGATGTAGATTACTACAATGGCGTTAGGAATGATTATTATTAAGATTATGTTCAGGACGATGATGATGATAACAACAACGATCACCATCATCATCAGCATCATCAGCATCCTAAACAGTCACATCCTTATCACAATGATTAACATCACAAGACGATGAAGATGAGGATGATAATGATGGTGATGATGATGAACAAAACGAGGAGGAAAAGGTGGAGGAGAATGCTGGTGGTGGTCTTGGTGGCGGCGGTGCTGATGCTGCTGCTGCTGCTGCTGATGATGATGATGATTATGATGATGATGATGATGATGATGGTGATGATAACGATGATAAAGACGACCACGACGATGATGATGAAGATGATTATGATGATGAAATGTGGAAGGAAAAAAAAACAGGTGATTTTAAGAAATGAAATTTAGTTTTAGAAGAACTTTGGTAATAATGCAGTTGCGTGCTTTTGAAGTGAAAATCTATATAATCACCACAGAATATTTTAGCCGAAGGCATTACATCTTCTTGCTTTATGATTATTGTCAACATGGCACCAGTCCTTCTGATTCCGATAGAAAAATGCATTAATTGTATAAGTGGAAATCTCACCATCCCACCCACCTCCCATCCCTGTACACACAGACAACTGTTCAAAATCAGTTATCATATTGTTTCAATTTGAGATATAACTTAGTTGAGTTGTGGAGGTAGTTTGATGTTGGTGTTGGTGTTGGTGATCATCGTAGTGGCAGTAGTAGTGGTTGTGAAGTGCTAAAAATATATTTAGAAATTTTCAAATCGTAGAGAATTTTTTCAAGATTTTAAACTATATAATTCGGGTCTTTGGATTTTATCATTATTGTTTTATCTGCCAGTATGGTTTTAATTGTTTTCGTTTGACTTCTCTTTTCTTATGTCATTCCGCTTTTGTTTATTATTGTTGCATTTATTATTTTAATTATCATTATGATCTTCAACTTTCAAATTATTGTTACAGTAATATAAACATTAATAATAATAATAATAATAAAAATAATAATAATAATAATAATTATTATTATTATTATTATTATTAATATTAGTATTATTGTTGTTGTTGTTGTTGTTGTTCCTGTTATTATTAACGCGGCGAGCTGGTAGAATTGTTAGCGCGATGGAAGAAATGCTTAGTGGTATTTCGTCCGTCTTTATGTTCTGAGTTCAAATTCCGCCGAGGTCGACTTTGTCTTTCATTCTTTGGGTGTCGATAAAGTAGTACCAGTGAAACACTGGAGGTCGATGTAACCGACTTATCCCCTCCCCCAGAATGGTTACCCTTGTGGTCACATTGGAAAGCGATATTGTTGTTGTTGTTGTTGTTGTTGTTGTTGTTGTTCTTCTTCTTCTTCTTCTTCTTCTTCTTCTTCTTCTTCTTCTTCTTCTTCTTCTTCTTCTTATTATTATTATTATTATTATTATTATTATTATTATTATTACTATTATTATTATCATCATCATCATCATCATAATCATCATCATCATCATCATCATCATCATCATCATTAAGGTGGTGAGTTGTCAGAATAGTTAGCGCACTGGAGGAAATGATTAGTGGTATTTCGCCAGTCGTTACGTTCTGAGTTCAAATTCCGACGATGTCGAATTTGCCTTTCATCCTTTCGGGGAATAAGTACCAGTTACGCACTAGGGTCGATGAAATCGACTTAATCCCTTTGTCGGCCCTTGTTTGTCCCCTCTATGTTTAGCCCCCTGTGGGCAATTAAGAAATAAATAATATTTGTAACGATAGCTGAAGGAAGTAAACTAAAGCTTACTTTCCCAGTAGCAACAAATGTGTTGAAGAATGTTCAGAAGTATCCTTGTGAATGTTTTCTGGAGTAACCGTATAAAACTTCTGGGGCGGAAGCTAAGGCGTTAAACACGGATGATCGCATCACGATTTTCTCTGACAGCGCAGAAATCAGTGTGTATGAATACGATGTATTTAAGCGGGCTGAAACTGAGCAGGGACAGTACAATTTTCACGAAATGATTTGCTCAACTGATGATTCTATTCGAAATATTGAGGTTCGGTTCGAGCTGGATAGGTAGTTGAAATAGGTTACATGTATGGAAATCATTTGTATAGTGAAATATTGACTTGATAAGGCGGCGAGCTGGCAGAAACGTTAGCAGGCCGGGCGAAATGCTTAGCAGTATTTCGTCTGTTTTTACGTTCAAATTCCGCCGAGGTCCACTTTGCCTTTCATCCTTTCGGGGTCGATAAATTAAGTACCAGTTACGCACTGGGGTCGATGTAATCGATTGCCCCCTCCCCAAAAATTTCGGGCCTTGTGCTTAGACTAGAAAAAAATATTGACGTAACAAGATGGCGAGCTGGCGGAAAATTTAGCATGCTTGGCGAAATTCTTAGCGGTGTTTCGTCTACCTTTACGCTCTGAGTTCAAATTCTGCCGCGGTCGACTTTGCCTTTCATCCTTTCGTGGTCGTTCAATTAAGTACCAGTTGCGTAATGGGGTCGATCTAATCGACTATCCCCCATGACTTGCCCAAAAATTTCGGGTCTTGTGCTTAGAGTAGAAAAGAAATATTGATGTGACGCTATTTCCTGAAAAGGATCGTGTAGGCGTGGATAAAGAATATTTCGCCTAGGTTATATGTAATATACTCTCTGTTGGGTTTTTAACCTTGTTCTAAACTGATTAGATTAGAGTATCTTGTCTTTGGTCTTAGTAGAACAGTCGTGTTTCGCATGTCTAGCAATTCATCTACCGCCAGCTCTCTCCGATAGAAACCGGTCAGTACATTATACCTGACGATGCCAGGCATGTGCCACGACTGTGACTCATACTTGGACAATGATCAACATTCTTCATAGATGAGTGATGAAATTAATTTTACGGTTGCTTGCTTACACGTTTACGCATCCGTTCAGTCGAAGTACAAATCTGATAGACTACGTTCATACAGTGATTAAATTCTCCAAGACGTAAAACTCCATAACAAGTTACACAAAGAATTTTACAGGGATATTATTTCCCCGCTTTATCATTTCTGCTATTTATTCCAGATAATATATTATATGTATTTGTTTATCTTCCATAATTAAGGAAATGAATTCAGAAGAGAGTTTCCGTTTCTCTATTTACATATCATAAATTATCTCTAACCGAATCTTCCTTTGCAGTTCCGTCAAGTATTCTGCCTATCTTTAAAATTTTATATTCCGTTTGATTCTTAGATTATCAGATTTATCTTCAGCAAACGACATTGATGTAGTCATATTTATTTCTTTAAGCATTTGTATTGCTTCGTTGAAATATATTATTTTATTTTTCTACTTCCTATATCTTCAATATGTTATCAATGTATTTCTTTAATTCAGTTAGTCTTTGCCGCCTTAATTTCCCGTTGTCTTCATTATTTCTTTTTCTTTATTGTTATGCCTGGTTAAAAATTGATATTATCCGATAAGATTTAAGGGGTTCATTGCAAGAAGAATCCACAGCTGAAAACAGAATTGTTCCCACACTGTAAAAACCCGTAAATTTAAAAAACAAAAGCAATGAATATAACATATTTTGAAAATAGAACCAAAGACAGATCGAATGGAAATATGAATATTTGTTCATATTTCAAATACGCAAATTCAATTATACTAATAGAAACAAATTTAATAGTCTTTCAATAATGAAATAAAATTAAAATGAGTCAACCATATTTGATAGTGGAAACAATATGACTCCAAAAGCTGTTCAAGAAATTTCCCACACGTTTTACTATTTCCCTGTAGGTATGAAGAGAATGCAATTACATCAATTACAGGCAATGGTCTCTGCTTTTCAGCTACTGTGTAAAAAGAGATAGATGTCAAAAATGTAAAGATAATATCGGTGAAACTAACTTTAATAATTCACCGCCAAGGCAAAATGTAGTGAGATAAGAAGGAATATTTTGATAATTTAATTTGATTATTTCTGATTAAAACCTAAAACAAAATTCCAGAATCCTTGTGAAAATCTACAGCCCACATAATAAAGAATTTGATAATCAATTATTCATTTTGTTCCTTATAACCATTCATTAGTCAAACATCACTTGGTAATTTGCTGGGTAGAAAGAAGTAAAATAAATTAAAAGAGCAGTAATGCATGTTTACAACATCCAATAATTTCGCAAATAAATTTGTGCTATTCAGAGTGAAATCAATGTATTTTACCATTAGTTAGAGAAATTGAATTCAAAAACGTATCTTTATGTTACTGTAATGCTTGGCGAATAGAATTCTATTTTATTAACTGATTTAGCCTTACATTGAGTTAATGTCAAGTTAACTCTCATTGGCAATTTTCTGTTAGCAGAGTATAACAACGGATGGTCTTTATTCAAAGAGCTGTTGTGTGTCAGTGTTTATCTTTCAATTCATGGCATGAAGCATATTTAGAGATGAATACACAGCAGTAAAGAAAGTCAGAATCACAAAAGTATTATTCTTAAGATTCGGCGTTGCGTAATAAGTGTAAATTATTACAACCTGCTCAGAAACCTCGGTGAATTGCTTATTGCAGATTTGATACAAAATTATCAATGACCTGTAGGGGCAGGTGCACCGTGTTTCGTTATGCAATAATAATACACTAGAAAGTAATTAAATGTTTTTAATAAATAAATACAGCGTTCTATGTTGTTAGCAGTGCCGTTACATCACTTTATAATGTTGTCACTACAGCTTACCTAGAGAAATTATAACCAGCACTGATTTTGGTACAACGTTTCGGATCCGAGACGTCAGATGTCAACGACCAATGAGATCAAAGAGGAAAATGGGTAATGGGCGCACATACCATATTTCAAGGGATTTACTCCTTCATCAGCACCCATCCAATCCATTAAACATTCACGAACTCATTGCTTAAATAACCACTAAATATAGCGGTTATAATTTATATAGAAAATCTGTAGAGATAGCCTTAACAAGATAATTAATTCACAAATTTCAAAATCATTTACACGCTTAGGAAACAAATACAAAATTCAAAATTGAAGCAAGTAACTTGAGCACTTATTTTGGTAGCGCGGCCTGCTACAGATGGCAGCTATTTCTCTAATTCATGCTGCTGTACTTCACAGAACTTTGAATAATGTGCTCCTGAAGCCAGGTGATATGAAAAGTGAATATAATCGTGACTTGAACAGTTTACCTGTGACCTAGGATTAAACAAAGTCATATATTAAAAGAAATTGATGCAAAATTGTTGAAAAGTAAAGCAATTCCGCCCTATATGCGATGCATGATACCGGAATGAAATCTTTTTAGCCTTAATTTTATAATAAAGTCTAATGTTTTATTCTTATGTTTAATTTTTACCATTATATTTATTGCCAGCTGATTTTCTCAACTTATGTGTACGAGAGAGAGAGAGAGAGAGAGAGAGAGAGAGAGAGAGAGAGAGAGAAAGAGAGAGAGAGAGAGAAAGAAAGAGAGAGAGAGAGAGAGAGAGAGAGAGAGAGAGAGCAAGATAGAGATAGAGAGAAACAGAGAGAGAGAGAAAGAAATTACAGATGCGTAGCCGCGATAGTACTGATGGGTTAACTTTAGAAACGTAATTTGACGAACGACATTCTAGTATTAAAGTAACAAATTCTTATCATAAATACTACTGCTTTGAACTTATTGTTTAAAGGAGGGAAAGAACGGCTTAGATAGATAACATGACACTGCGTGGTAGTATGGCAATGCATAATCAAACCCATGGGTTTCATCATTATATGACAAAGAAGTAGTATAAAATAGTATTTGAATAAGCAAAAGGAACGAAGAAGGAGTTTTGACCTGTAGGATTTGAGATGTTGCGTATCATCTTGTTATGATGAAACACTAATTTACCTGTGACTTGTGTTTCATCGACTGTTTGTAATTTAAATGATGAGCTAAGGTCTCTTCGTCTTACAGACGATTTTCTTGCATATTTGTAAGAAAATCATCTGTATACCAAGGAAGCATGCCTCTGATTAATTTTTCTTATATCTTATTTAGACAAGTGAGTGAACCATATTTTTTTTTACATAATTGTTCATTTAAATAACTTCGTGTCAATCATTATCACTGCCAGGGAATTTTTCTCTGATAAAGAGCATACTTATCTACTGATACAGGCTTCTGTAATAGAGAAAAATTAGAATGAAGTACCTGCATAACATCCCTCACTTGTAGACAGCAGAATTTTGAATCTCTGTTGAAACTCCCGGAATTGGACTGAAGGGGATGTAATCAGCAGATTAATGGCGTTAGTTTCCCAGTTAGCATTTCTCAATAACTCTAAGTCCTAATCCAAATACACAGGTAGTCTTTAACTTAACACTGAAGTAAATCAAAACTTAATCTTATAACGCTGCATATTGATGGTTTCGTAGTCAAACTGCTCCTATTTAGAGCCTACTTTATATGTAAATACACGAAGTAATTTAGAGGTTGCTTGTCCAAATGAAGCAATACAGTGTCACTGTATAATTGGAGCCGCAGTCAGCATTCCTTGCCGGTGGCTTTACTATTCATTCGACCATCCACACTGTCCAACAATCAACAATCTCTTCTTCTTTCAAACATACAGCGTAGTGTAGAAAACTTCGATACATTATTATTTTCCTTTTCATTACACTTTCTCTTCAGTTAAGAAGACTACGAAATAACCAAGAAATCATTTAACAATTTTAATAACTTCTCTGTTCGGTTGGCTTGTTGAGATGATTGATATCTTTCACTTGCAATAGTCTCCTCATATTCGAGAGCTGGAAGCTGTTTTCTTTATATTATTTCTTCTTTGTTCTTCACCTTATGAAAACGAAGTCGTACATCTATTTTTACACACATAAAAACAGAGAAACAAATAAAACTCCGGAGGGAATTAACTGCCATTATTGCCAACAATATAACACTTGCGAATAACAAACACTCAGACATATTGTAAGACATAATAGTGCGAATAATTGAAGTTAAAAATATAAATTCCTTTGAGTGCTACTTGGTTGTAGGGATCTGAAATAAATACAAAGCATCTTCAATACAGAAATAGTATGTGCTCATGTGTCCTAACAATTTAAAATGTCTTTATTACATTATTTACTATGTAAGATCACTGTCACTGGTATTTACAAAACTTATCCTGGACAAATTGTGTGCGTACAATCGTTTTCACACAATATTGTAATAAGAAACACTGAGCGGAGAAAATATATCAGCCAAAGCGAATTTCGTTATATAGAGACGAATACATGTAACGATTATATGATCAACAATGCAATCATAGAAATGCATATATATATATATATATATATATATATATATATATATATATATATATATATATAAATAATCGTCGCTAAATGTGACTAGGATGAGAGAAACACATAGATTGCTAGAAGTAAGAGCTAAAATGCTCTAATGCGATAGTCAAAGTACATAATTGTCCTCGATGTACCGTTCTTTGTTTATCTTGATCCTTTGAGGGACAAAAACAAGTGGAGTTTTCCCTCTTTCAGAAATGGCTGCCCAGACCATCACTGATGCTGGTTTTTTTGGTTCTGAAAACCTTTCCTGCATTACCAGGTATTGCCTCAATACTTTTAGCAAGGATTCGGTCATTTTGATGATTGTGAGACTGTTGAACTGAGAATAACTTTTTATCACTAAAGATGATGTTACGGAGCGTGCCATCTTTAATACGGTTCAACAAGAGTCTGCTTCTGCTAAGTCTCTTTTCAATTGTGGGCGTGGAGAGAAGTTGTCTCTTTTGGAGTTTATAGGGTGACAACTTTAAGTCACTTTTGCATATCCTCCGCATAGTCTTTGGCGATGTTTGTGCTTCTTTTGCCATTCTCCTCATGGATCTTCTTGGATTTCGTCTGATTTTTTCCCTAACATTTTTGATGAGTTTAGGTGTTCTGGAGGTGCGGGGACGGCCTGATTTTTGTCTATATTTGATCGAAGAAGTTTCCTGGTAACGATCAATCGTCCTTTTTATCAACATTCTGTTAATGTTGAGGTTTTTCCCTAACTTGAATATTTCAGGTGGACGCATGCCCTTCTCATGTTGCTGTATGATGAATTTTCTCTTCCATTCAACATACATTGCAACAAAATTTTAATATGTAGTTTCTGAAATACAAGAAAACATATAATAAACTATCATTTAACTCAAATAAATCATTAGAATTCTTTGAATATTATTATGAAAAATAGTTTTGAACTTTTGTAACAGTATTTATGCCCCACCCTGTATATATATATATACATATATATATATATATATATATATATATATATATATATATATATATATATATATATATATATATATATTATATGTGCATTATGTATGTATGTATGTATGTATGTATGTATGTATGTATGTATTTGCTTTTCTCTGTCTATCCATCGTTACGAACTTTTGCTCCAAGTTATCATTTATAGAACTCTATCGTGCTTTATTCTGGCCGCTCAATTGGCCCAAAGTATTCGCTCGTAGCAGGTCATTTTGAACACATTTCGTCATTTGGTGCGCGCCATGTTTGAATTCACGCTTCTCAATTAAACAAAATCACTGACCGAACCAAAGTTTGTAAAAGTTCGAGACTGCAGAAGTTGCAGTCTCTACATAATGTATTATGCGCTCACATTGATGAACTTCTTGCATCAAACGTTGCACTGGTTTCCGTACTGTAATCAGCTGTGTGGCCAATATGGTACCCAACAATTCAAATGTGTCGATCTGGGCAAGCTTGACTCGTTTGGCATATTGTAAGATGCACTGGTGTTCTAATGGATCTGCATGATCTTGGCCTCTTGATTTAATCTCTACAGCAAACACACTAGATTGTCCACTTACGTTTTAAGGTCTCAGTACATATGTTTCCGTATCTATGTAGAGTTGGTGAATGGAAAATCGCTACGCGTATAAAACGGATGTAGTTAGAGAAGTGTGTGAGTTTTGATTTTACACACACACTCACATAAAAATATGTGTGTGTACTTATATATATATTCATTCTTATCCCTTCCTATCTCTTCACTACTCCTCTCCCACCCCCCTCATAATATATTGACCTCCAACTTACACTCCTTTTTCATTTATTCTTCCTCTTCCTTTCTTCTTTCGTCACCTATTCCTTTCTTTCTTCTTTCTGCATCTATTCCTATTGACCATTCTCATCACTTTAACATACACAGCTTTTCTCTTCTCTATATCTCTAATACTAACACAACATTCTCAAAATTTCACTCACACCACAAGATTCCTTTGAATGAACAGAACATGGAATCTACGTCTCCAAACTTTCCATTTGTAATGACAAAATATTAACTATCGGAATTTACATACCATGGACAAGAACCATTTCTACCGCTTCTACACACCACTTTTCTTGGTTAATGGAACTATAACATCCTACATATATTTTTATTTTTACTTTTATTCTCTTATTTTCATTTATACATCTTATTTCCCTCCTTTTCCCCAAAATAACTCCTTATATTGAACTCCACTATTTCACTCTATTTAACCATCGCACATCGTCTCTGATGAAAGGATGTCCCTAACATCCCAGAAACAGCTGTAAGACCATTCTCTTTATAAATGTCCTGAAAATTCCACACAGCCTTGGCTTTGTTGTCTCATTTTATTTAACACACACACACACATACATACATACATACATGCACATATATATATATATATATATATATATATATATATATATATGTGTGTGTGTGTGTGTATATATTTATATATATATATATATACATACACACACACACACACACACACACACACACATATATATATATATATATATATATATATATATATATATATATATAAACCCGCATATCTTTAACTCCAAGGGAGATTGAATATTATTTCTCTCTATTCAAAGAATGAACGCTACATGCTCATGTACTACTATCGATACTGACTGACCTAATTTCTATCACATTCTCAGTTTAATTACATTTTTAATTAGTATAATTAATCAATGAAAATATTAAAACCACATAACATCGCATCACTAAGATTAACAGATTTTTTTTTAATGCTCTTTAGTTTTAATTGGATAGGTTAGAATTCATCTCATTAATACTGATTGTGTCTAGCCTGGTTATTATTTCATTCTAAATTCTGGCATGATGATTAAACAAAAATATTTATCATGGAATGCGGTCAAAAATTTTAAAACAGCATAAGCTGAAATTTACCGCTCTTACTATACGCGTTGAATGTAAGTGATTAATAGTCTCTGTAGATAGTAAATAGCTGTGAACAGAACATCATTAAACATACTGATGCATATTCTAGTTGTACTTCATCAAGACAATTTTGATAAACTTTCGAGAGGCAAATGCATTTATTGAAGATGAGTATAAGGATTACCACCATTCGAACTTTGAAGGACGTTCGATAAAAGAACATGTAGATTAGTAGTGAGCAAGTAATCGATCAGATTGTAGGATATTGTCATACATCACTGATCACAATGCGCTTTGCTTCATTTTGGCTTTCGATTGAGGTTAAAGTTACTCCTCCCACGACAACCTCGACTGGAAGGTTAGTCGACCTCAGCTAGGAAAAACGGGAGCAATTTAAAAAGAAGTGTTTTGCTGATGAACACAACGTGCAGCTCCATCCGGGTTTCGATCCCCTGATGCTGAAAGCAACACCCTAACCACTAGGCCTCGCGCATTCATATTAGCACCACTCCTCTTAATAAACAACTGTATCATTGTAGGCTATACAGACATGTTTTGTGTAAAAAACGCAGCATACAAAAACTAATGGTGTCATATTCTCTTCGGAAGTATAACAATTCTAGAACGATGAGTATTGTAAAAATCCATTAATTTTTTTTGGTTCGATTCAGATGGCCGAGGAGATAATTATCAGATAATTCCATAAGTCATTCCGGACTTCTATATTTCCAGTTTGCAAACGCTTTAACAGCATTTTAGAATCTCTAATGGCATCAAGTAATAGTTACATGTATTTGGACATATTTCAACTAATTAAATTTCATTTTACAGGATAACGGGGAATTCTGCACTTGAAGCGACTCGAAATATTCACCCACCTTATGGAGCAGAACACTTGAATGAAAAAAACTTGCAGAAGATGGTTTGTAGAATTCAAAAGTGGAGATTTCAGCCTTGAAGATGAGGCCCGAACAGGACGCCTAATTGAGTTTGATAACAAGCTCCTTTTGGCAGAAGTTGAAAAAGATCGTGCAGTTTAAGTTGAAGAACTGGCAAGTAAGCTTCTTTCACCGCCGTCTTCAACAACTTGGAAAGGTCTCAAAATTCTGAAAATGGATGCCTCAAGATTTGTCTGAAGCCAACCGCAAATCCAAAGAGGATATCTGCTCTTCTCTTCGTTCTCGTGACTTCATCTGGCCCTTTTTCAATAGACTATAATAACCGGCGATGAAAAATGGGCCTTTCATCAAAGTACTAAGCGTCGGAGACATTGGCTTCGTGAAAGGGATTAGACCCAGACACAACCGAAAAGGGAACTCCATGCGAAGAAGTTTGCTCTCTCTGTTTGATGGGATTGGAAAGGGGTCTTCCACATAGAGTTGCTACCGACTAATGCAACAGTCAATGCTCAAATCTACTGTCAGCAATTCGAGCGTTCGAACGCTGCTTTGAAGGGAAAAAGCCTGTTTTAGTGAATTGAAAGTAAACGATGTTTCATCAGGACACTGAAAGGTCCCACATTGCAAATATCACGTCACAGAAGATCGGGGGATTTGGCTGGGAGAAAAAATCCTCTTCTAACTTATTTATCAGACCTTGCACCTTAATATTACCATTTGCTCTGTAGCTTACAGATTCATTTCGATGGATTAACTCTCGAAACAACTAAGGAAGTCGAAGCTGACCATGTAGAGTTCTTCTCTTCGAAGCCGAAAGAGTTTTTCTCTGATGGGATTAAAAAGCTTACGAGTAGATAGAAAGACGTCGTAATCATCAAATATCTGTTGACGATTAAGCTTCATTAAAATGTAAGATATGATCACTTGTTTAAAATCTGGACATTACTAATGGGATAACCTTATATTTCACTCATATTCCAGAAGTTTGACATAGAAGTATGGCAATTGTTATATCTGTGTTAGGGATTTAATTCTGAAATTGTAACAAACACTGTCCATCGCATGACAGATATGACTGAAACTCAGTACGGTGTTGCATCTTCTATCTGGAGATATTGCAAAGGAATAGGCTTCGACATTGTGAATGCTGCAGAAACATTTATGGAATTCGGAGGAAGAAGCTAGAATAACGCAAAGATAATGTAGCAACTATCATCATTTTAATTATTTCAGTCACTGGACTGTAGCGATGTTGTGGCACAAACTTGAAAGGTAAGTCGAAGAAATCGACTCAAGCACATATTTTTTACAAAGTCTGTTATTTACTGTAACAGTCGCTTTTGTTGATCCGCTGAGTTTTGGGTCAAACACAAACCACATGAAACGCATACGTACATGTGTTCATATATGTGTATATGTATATGTATATGTATATGTATATATATATATATATATATATATATATATATATATATATATATATATATATATATATATATATATATATATATAAATATATATATATATATATTTATATATATATATATATATATAAATATATATATATATATGTATATATATATATAAATAATATATATATATATATATATATATATATATATATATATATATATATATATATATGCATGTGTATGTGTGTGCGTATGTGTGAGCGTGTGTGAGCGTGTGTGAGTGTGTGTATGTGTGCCTAATACATCTCAACGCTTTTAAAAACAAACGTTGTTTACTTTCATCGTATATATATATATGTATGTCTTTTTATTCTCTTATTCTTTTACTTTTTTTTAGTCATTTGACTGTGGCCATCCTGGAGCATTGCATTGAAGGGTATTAGTAAAAAAAATCGACCCTAAGACTTATTCTTTAAACCTACCATTTATTATATCGGTGTTTTTTGCCGAACCTCTAGCTGACAGTGATGCAAACAAACCAACACCAGTTATTAAGCGGCGAGAGTCCAGACACGGACACAAAGGTACACACACGCACAGTTATATATATCTATGGGTGCGCGCGTGTGTGTGTGTGTGTGTGTGTGTGTGTGTGTGTGTATGTGAATGTAGCCGAAAACACGTGGTTGGAACGTGAGCATCGTAACCACAGAGCCACGCCAGATTTAAACAGGCACTCCGTCGGTTACGAAGACAAGCGTTTCAGATACCCCGACCAACGAAAGAGCTGATCCTTTGAATTAGCGTTTAAGTTGATCAGCACTCCACAAACCAGCGTAGTCTTAACATACTTCTATGTATTGGTGAATGCTGGACCTTTGAATAACATTTATCTCATTTATATCTGACTGGAATGGAGCAAAGTGAACTAAATTATTTGACTGAATGATACAACGCGCTGCAGAAAATCTGACACACGAACTTACGATCGTGAGCCGAATATCTCTAAGCATTTATCTACACACCTTCATTGCCAGTTTTAAATAAGAAATGAGCGGGCATCAATATCCATCAAAACGTATGTTCTGATAACATACCCATTTTTTTTTACTATGATAATTCATCGCTATAGACAAATTACGCCTTAGATCTCTATTTGGATTCTTCCATCTATCTTGATGAACCAATTCAATATTGCGTAGCAATAACGCAACGTGTATAAAATATGAATTTAAAAGATGCCTTCATTTCCATTCATATAATGTATTAATTTCATATGATTTCATTTATCTCGATCATTAACGCTCACATTCCATTTTGTTGAAAAATAAATTATATGATTTAAATGTTCTTAATGAAGTGACATTCACTTCTGTGACGTTACTGAGACTGTCATTAATTGCATTGAGATAATTTAATTAGTATTTTTTTTTTTTGCTTACACTTACGTAATTTAAATTGCCAAAAAAAAAAGAGCTTTATTTCAATCATATGCAGTCTAACTGCCAAATGATTAAATAGACGGAAATTATTAACGTGTAATAATTAAGCTACACTTGTCTTTCAAATTTGACAGTCATTTTGGAATTATTTGTATGCACCGAGATATGGATGCTGAAATCTCATAAAGTTGAACGCCACGATGGAAGGTATTCAGTTCAATAAATGATGTACTCAAACTAGGCTGAAAAATACCATACGCATCAGACTCTCCAACAGCACAGTCCCGCCTGCGCTCTTATACTCAAGGTTACTAAGAAAAGGATAGAACATCGGTTGGCCATGTCGCAAAGGGCCATGGATAGTTTCATGCTAGGAATATAATGAGGAGAACATTCGATATGAAATAATTCAAGAACGCAGCGAAGTGAACTGTGTGATCGCGTAATACCCAAAGTACAAGTTCTGGTGAGCTTAAAAGGTCGCAAGACTCTTAGACAACAAGTGGACTAGTGCAGTTGCCGAGTTGTATTCAAGAGACCGGAAAAGCCACTTGGGAGACCTCGAAGACGATGAGAAACCGATTTAGATAAACAATTTTGATCAAGATGAAAAGAAATGGGCACTATCAACGCAACACTGGAAGTGCATTTTAACCAGTGGTGTCTAACCACATCGGGGGATCTGATCGATATTGTGAAACTGTGTTAATTATCCGATATAATTTGTATGAAATGAAACAGTAAAAAGCGGCTTATGCAATACAGCCACAACTGATTTGCTCCGTCAAGTATAATAGTAATGCATTGCAAATAATAGTAGTTATTAAAAGTTTAAAATATATTGAAAATTACTCAGAAGAAAAGGGATGAAGAGCAGAGGAAATAGAAAGTTTAAATGTTTAGCATAAAATAATTCTAAACTAAAATATAGACATATAACGATAAAAGTTCACAAAATGAAGGATGATAAAATTTCGAATGAAATACTAAATGGGGACGCAAGGATTGATGAAATTTCAGAGTGATTCATAATAAATATGGAATCAGCATAGTGTTGATTATAGTGTTGCGTATACTTCGTGTCTAAACTGTATTCTATCGACTTAGCTCTTATAAGGTAGTAGTATTTAAGATCTATATCAAAATTTTCATTCGAAAGCACAAATCTCTAATGGTTATAAATAAATTTCGTGTAGTGTGGCAGAATATAGCAGAAATAGT
The DNA here is from genome assembly GCF_046866305.1 of Octopus bimaculoides. NCBI lineage: Eukaryota > Metazoa > Mollusca > Cephalopoda > Octopoda > Octopodidae > Octopus > Octopus bimaculoides. The sequence continues at coordinate 20,416,283 of NC_142937.1, forward strand.
CGCAGTGTGCATACACACAGAGGCAAAGACATATACGCAGACAGATACACTGGAAGATGCACACCCTAGAACACTGGCAGACACACAGAATCACACACATACACACACTTCTAATCTATCTTTCTAGCTATATATCTTTATATGCTAGCTGTCTCTTCTCAGCTTTGGAATATTCGACAAAAGTAGATTAGTCAAAACCATTGCGATTTTATATTTGTCAAAAATATAGTTAAAGCATATGCATGTGTGTGTGTTTAAAATATATAAACTAAGAACATAATTGGGTTAGGAAGGGGAAAAAAAGCAATGATATCTTCTCTCTGTTATTAATTTAAGTCAATTCAAGATTTTATCATCTTGGTTAATGGTTTTGATCTAATTGAGTACCACTTAGTCTCTAAAGTTATTGGCCTTGTGCCTAAACCATATACACATATTATTATTTATTATAAATAAGGCAGCGATCTGGAAGCGTCTTTATAACGCCGGGACATTAGTGCCATTTCGTCCTCCTGTATGTCCCGAGTTGAAATTACACCCAATTCGACTTTGCTATTTATCCTTTCGCGATCGATAAAATAAGTATCAGTTGAGCACTGGGGTCGGTGCAATCGATTCCTCCTCTACCCACTAAAGAGAAATTCCTGGCTTAGTGACAAAATTTGGAACCATTATTTAATGGGGATTGGGAGAATCGTTTGAACGTGAGCCACATTAATTTTCCGGTATTTCCACCGATTCTTCCGGTTCTGAATTCAAATGCTGTTGAGGACAGCTTTTCTTTCAATCCTTATTAGGCAGGCGAGATAAATTACCAGTTATGTACTGAGTTCAGTGTTATCCATGAAACTTATGAAGCCTTCCACTGAAATTATCAGACTTGTATATGAATTAGAAAACGTAATTATGGTATGAAAATTCCGTGGAGTGGGAATTTACTATGGACTGTTTAGTTATATCCATTTATGCTGTGATGTCAAACCGGCATCCATCATCTGATAGGGATCAATGAAATATGCACCAGTCATATTCTGGGGTCGATGAGCTCAAACCTTCTTCGAAAATAGAGTAAATGTTGGAAATTAAAATTGTTCTTTAATATTTTTTTTATAATATTACTTTAAATTTGTTTCTTCCATCTTTTATTTACTGTTTGGACGAACAGAATTTTTTAAGTAGAATCTAATCTCAGAGTGTATATAATCGATTCTGTCGGTCATTATTTCATTGAATATTTATTATATTTTATGCTCCTATATATGTATTGCTCTTTATTGTATTCTGTTTTATTATAGCAAAGTTTATATTTCGTTTTATAATAGCTTCTACTAATGTCATTTAATACAACACAATGTTATGAAACATTTTTATGATATCGATTGATATAATACGTATTGTATGTAATTTTGTATATTCTTATAGGATTTATTATTGAGTTTTGTTATAATCGTTTATCCTAATAATGTATTTTATTATTATATATTATTTTACATAAATGCTTCCCGTCCTATAACTCGTAGAAACTGTTATCTCGTTTTCATGACGTATAAGTGACCCAGGTCACAGCACTTATTTGCATCGGACACCAGTCAATCGCAGGGACACTCAGTTATCGCTGAGTGGACTGGAGCAACATGAAATGAAATGTTTGGCTCGATTATGTAACACACAGACCTGTCCAGGAATCGATACCACTATCTTGTGATCGTAAGTGCAAAATGCAAACAACGAGATCACGTGCCTACACATTATCTATGCATTAGGGGTCTGTGTTTGCAGCTTCCATTGCAACAGGTTAAGAGTAAGAGTGAAGTGGCATATTCGATCAAGAAATTACCTTAAAGAAAGCTATTTCTGAAAGGCAGGATGAGTTGATGTGTCAAATGGTAGCATCACGTCTGTCATAATTTCTCTGCTGTTCCGCTTCCGTGGAAAGAAACCAAATCGATATTTATGCGGTCCATCTGTTATCAGCATTCACTCGCAGCGATGTTTCGGTGTACCGTGTAATCTGATACATAGGCACACGCTCATATAGTGCCACATGCAGACTTTCCTGAACGGTAAGAAGTCATGCTCTCCGGTTCTAAGAGGTATTTTTAAATGTTTGTGCTTTTGACAGAGCTACAGATCTTGATCAAGACAAGAACATGATTCGGGAGGGGCATCGAAAATGCTAGTTGTTAACTTTTTGCGTGCAATGGGATCGAGTGATCATCTATTTTAGCAAAATATAGGACTTGTGGCGAGTTAGAACGATGGTCTCCTCGCGAAAAATCGAAGTGACAATAAGGTCGAAATAGTTGGTCTGTTTCGGATATCTTCCTGATCTAAGACCACTGTAAACAATTTCCAAGTGTTCTTCTTTCGAATGGAATTACTACTCGGGACGATACCGAGATTGACACAAATAGGGAGTGTTTGAAACGAGTGCGTATTAATTCAACTGTACCAGACGTACTCCTGCAATTTCGATAAATTACTAACCGGTGTTGTTATGTCGAGCAGATGTTTCTGCATTTTAGACAGATCCGATCGCCCCACCACATTATTTCAACAAGGATCCGAAGGCCGTGCTCTTCTACCTGGAATTTATAGTGAATGAAGCTGTGTGGTTGACGTAGATGAACTGTCTGAGGGTGAACACCTTCCTGTCCGTGGTTTATAAAGCAATGATGGCAACTGATTGGATGCGTCGCGATTGACATCCAAGTCCTAAAAAGCTCCAAAGGACACAAAGGCTTAGTAAAGCTCTGTCCTGCTGTAGATACCGATATAAAGTGCATGAAACTGATGGTGCTATGCAAAACCCTATATATTACATATGAGATAATAAACATCTCTTGAGAACCCTCTGCACAGATCTGAAATAAGCAGAAAAATGAAAAGAGTAGGCGCAGTAGTGATGAAAATTGAGGCAGCATCAAGGCCAGTAGGATTTTCACACCTCTGGAAAAAGAGGGCATCTTCACATTTGTTCCATCATAGAAACCATCTACTGTGCATCCAGTTTTTCGACTGTAGGAAATATCTGCATTACCAAGCCATTGTCCTGTAAGGAAACTGAACTGATGCGAAAAGTCCAGAAAGACCAAACCATGTTTTAAAATACAAGAATTGAAATCATAAGGAAGAATTTCATTAAAGAAGAATGAACCCCAGTAGAAACTGAGGAAAAGAATGTAAAAGGTATGCCAGACATTCGAAAACATTAATGTGCAGCAAGGTGTGCATCAGTTCTGGGAAAATACATGAACATGTAAGTAGCGGTTGAGATTTCACGCTAAATATTTTCTTTAAAAAACGGAAATTATAATCATGCAAAGATGAGGTTGTAAGTTATGTATTCATCACAGTGTTAAGAGTATGTGAAAAACAGGGGGCTCAAGCACATTGTAATATTCACATCCCACCGAAAACATAAGGATAACAAGAGCCTTTGGATACACCAGAACTAAGTACACAGCCGACTTAATTTAGAATGTAGCTTTACCATTCGTGTGTAGGTAGGTAATCCAAACAATATTCATGATTTCTAATATGACTATCTTGTTTTAATTATCAGGTTCCAAATAATTTC